>NC_133306.1:23199966-23329469 GCF_012295235.1 Primulina huaijiensis
ATGTTTCCAAATTGATTAAAGATTTGCAAATTATGGTGGAAAATCAACGTAATTAATCCAGCGTGAGAGTTGAAATGCATATATTATGCTAAATCTTTTTTTTCCATATAGTAAATTGTTTTATAGGTTCGTGTGTTTGCAAAACCCAATCAGAATTATGGGCGAGAAAAAATATCGAATTTTCGTTATATCGAGATTAGCATACGAAAAAAATACCGAATTTACCGAAATTTCGGTACGATGCGGTAACAATACCGAATTTTTCGGTAAAATAACGATATGAAATTTTAAAATTTCGTTATATACCGAAATTACGAAAAATATATATAATTTTAAAATATATAATATTTTAAAACAATACATTTATAAAATTTTAATGTTTATTCGACATAAAACGATATATACCGATACCGTACCGAAATCTCGGTATATTGAAATTTTCGGTATAGCATCGGTATAATTATCGGTACGGCATACAATAATTGATGTACACAAATGTGAAGTCATATAAAAAAAATTAATTATGATATACGGTAGATTTTTGTAATTTATCTTATATAAATAAAAAAAACCATCGACTAAAACAAAACATTTAAATAGACTGATTCAAAATTTATATTGTTTGACACTGTCTTTTTAACACAAATTTCAATAAAAATAAAGTCAATAAATTTTCAAAATTTTAAAATAGCCCTCATGATTTTATTTTATTTTTTGAGGAAATTTGCAAGCAGCATCCCTGTAATTTGCAAAAGAGACATAAAACACCCTTAATTAAATTAATATGATAATAAACTCTCAGCTTTTCATAATTCAAGCTGAAAAACATCACGAGTCTATCAACTTTTATTTTGTAGTTTTTTTCCTTTTTCTTCACATCAATTGACTTAAAAAAAAGTAAATTTTTTTTGGTAAATAGAGACATGAATTATAAAAATTAAAAAGATTTTAAATTATTTAAATAAAATCTTAAAATATAAAAACTTTAAAATATAAATGAAGTCGTACATTTGACCCAAAGCGTTTGACTAAAGGGCCGTTAGTACCATAGCAAATCTGTTATTATAATGGCCAAATCTGTTCCTACTGATTTGCTATAGATAGAAGTTCACGCCTCTCACACGCGGTCAATATCGACAGGTGAGAGAGAGAATGGATAGATTTGCAGAGTTGAAAGCGGCGATCAAGACGGCGGAGCTAGTGGATGCGCACGCTCACAACATTGTGGCGGTCGACTCCGCCTTCCCGTTCCTCAACTGCTTCTCCGAGGCCGCTGGCGATGCCCTATCCTACGCACCCCACACTATCAACTTCAAGGTTGGTGTGGAATCCCAAGTCAACATATCAGTTTCATATTTGTTTCTAGGAATCGTTAATCTGTTCCACTTGAAATCGACATCTTTAAACGTTTTGACTTCATGATCCGATGCTCGTTTGCTATTGATTCTAGCAAAAGTATGTTTAGAAACACAAACATTTGCATTTCTCTCTTTCGTCATTTCATATCTAATAATTCACCTAGGAAAAGGGAAGGGTGAGTGAAACTGAACGAATGAGTTGTATTGTATGATCGACATTTTCCGAGCATGATGTTCTTTTGATGGTAATAATATCTTTGAGATTTTTTTCTAAAAAAAATGTTTTACTGTACGTTTAGAGAAGCTTGAAAGAAATTGCTGAACTCTATGGTTCGGAGATATCCTTGAGCGCTGTTCAAGAATATCGCGCCAACTCTGGAGTGGAAGCAATCACTGCGAAGTGCCTTAAAGCTGCTGGAATTTCTACCGTTTTGATTGATGATGGACTCGAGTTGGACAAAAAACACGATATCGAATGGCACAAAGCCTTTGTACCATATGTTGGTAGAATATTAAGAATTGAAGGTGTGGCTGAGCAGATTCTTGATGAGGTGAGATACTACTCCTTTTGTTTTGGGCTTAGCTGCAACGTCCACTCAGTACCCCCATTCCCCATAAATTTGTCTAATCTTCGTCTCCGCAGGTTCTTTTGCCTGTAAGGCCACACCAAGCTCACTCTAAATATATGGAATTAAATTCATATCTCAGGAGGGCATTTTAAAGGCAAATTTTTAAAATGCCTCACTATATATGTATTTTTAAAGTCATTCAGGCTTTTTATGATGAATGTTAACTTGATCGAGGAAAAAAGTGATAAATTGGATATGTCCTTTTTTCCTATTATCACACCATTATAAGTTTATTGGGTCAGCCATTATACTTTTATCCTTGAATTTATGCATTTGTAGCATCATCTTAACCTTGTTCTGGTTGTTCAACCGATCAACATTTATGCAGAATAGCTTTTCTAAAGTCCAATTTCTTTATTCATCAATTGATTGTTCTTCAGATATACTATTCAATTTCTCCTGTGAATTCTAATTAGGGCAGTGCTAGCGGGACATGGACACTGGATTCATTTACAGAAATATTTGTGGACAAATTGAAGTCATATCCTTATCACTTATTTAATATCTGCAAAACACCGTTTTTGGGACCAAGTGTTGTGATTCTGTAATGAATCATGAGGTTCTTTATTGATATCCTTATCTAACATTACTCAAGCTGATAAAATCGTTGGCTTTAAAAGTATAGCTGCATACCGCAGTGGACTCGAAATTAATACAAAAGTCTCAAAGAAAGACGCTGAAGAGGGCCTTAATGATATTTTGCAAGGTATGCGTTTCATACTGGATATGTGATGGAAACCTGAGTTTTCAAAGTAGTATGATAGGTTTATGTTTCCAGCTGGCAGCCCTACCCGGATCGAGAACAAAAACTTTATTGATCACATCTTCATTCATGCATTGGAGGTTGCCCAATGTTTTGACCTGCCGATGCAGATACACACAGGGTAACGATTAATGAATACCAGAATATGTTTTATTTGTATGTTTTTATTTAAACTCAGTGATTTCAACAATTGCAATACATTATTGCTTCAACAATCGACTAATTGTTTAGTTGATTGCAATACATTATTGCTTCAACAATCGACTTATTGTTTAATCGGTTATCATTAGTTTTGGTGACAAAGATCTGGACCTGAGGCTATCCAATCCCCTTCATCTTCGTAGTCTTCTAGAGGACAGTAGATTCAAGAAGTGTAGAATTGTGCTTCTGCACGCTTCTTACCCATTTACTAAGGAAGCATCATTTTTGGCCTCTTTGTACCCTCAGGTGAGGTCATGAAGTTTTCGCCATGCATATAAATAAGTCCACAACATTAAAGTCACGTTTTCGTTGGAAACCTTCTGCTGTAGGTCTATCTGGACTTTGGGCTGGCAGTTCCCAAACTTAGCTTCCACGGGATGCTATCCTCGGTGAAAGAGCTCTTGGAGTTAGCACCAATAAAGAAGGTGAAGTTCATACACTTCTGAATATGTTCGATGATTAGATTTTGCAGGCATTAAATGTGATTTCAACAAATAAAACACATGAATATTTCTGAATTCCCGGACCATAATAACCGGTTCCATGTTAGCATTCTAGTCACTAGATGAAATTTATGTGTTCTCCTAAGTTGAAAACAAATGTTTTGTCATTTCAGGTAATGTTCAGCACTGATGGTTATGCATTTCCCGAGACCTTCTATTTAGGTTGGTCGGTTTGAACCTTCTCTATCACATGAAACTCTATATTCCTCGGCAACTCAATAATGTTTTCAATAATTCCAGCTGTGTGATAGAATATGACGTTTTCTTGTTGCAGCAGCAACATCTTCTAGGAATAGTGCTCATTTTTGTAATGGACCAAAATAAAATGACATAAATGAAAAATGGCTCTTCAGTGTCTCAATAATCATGGCTGAGATTTTGGTCCCGATGAGGAAGATTTTGAGATTTTGAATAAAACTTTCTTTCCTACTGGGCAATGCTTTGAAGTTTGGTTGATTAGTTACTCATACATTGCCATTTTCCACACTTTGTTGTAATAGAATGCAATGGCTGTAAATCCGTAGAATTGAGCAGATTCAAATTTCAATAATTTTTTGATCGCATTTTTGGGCATTTTGTCAAATTGTATTTGCTCAGGTTTTCATGGTGATAAATGATAACTGCTTTTCAGCAATTTTGTCTTTAATTAGTATTTCTTTAATTTCTAATTATCATTAATTTACACAACATTTTCTTACCATATCCTACAAACCAAGCATTAGCCAGATATTAGTTTGTATGATGCTTTTAGTTAAATTTGATAGGGTGCTTTCAGAATTTTAGTGTAGTAGAGTAACGTCTTTACATCGATAGGCTACATTAGAGTTTTTTAATGTTTTCATTTGTTAGGTTAATTAGGTTATGTATGATTAGTTAGTAGGATTATTGCTACTTAAGATAATTTATGCAGCTTAATCAGCAGTTTTAATTTTGTGTACTTTGGTGTGATTACCTGGATAGGTGCAAAAAAATCCCGGGAGATTGTTTTTGCTGTTCTGCGAGATGCATGCATTGACGGAGATCTTTCAATTCCAGAAGCTCTTGATGCTGTTAAGGATATATTCTCCAAAAATTCACTAGAACTATACAAGATTAAATCTGCTTCAATGTCTCTTGATTTGGATAAGATGACAGGCTCTTCCTTTCTGAAGATAGATGACTATTCTCCTACTCCAGTTATTACTTTTGTTCGTATTATGTGGGTTGATGCTTCTGGGCAGCATAGATGCCGCGTAAGACTTTTTCCTTTCAAATTATTTATATATCACTGGAAGCTTCATTGTCGTGAAGTTTCTTTATCATCTTTCTTCTCTCTAGTTTCAACATACATCATCCGCCCTTGAGTATAAAGGACTTTTGTAATTAAAAATCCATTCCAAGCACCCAAATCCGCTTTGTGTTATTTCACTTCTCTATTTACCGGGCCTAGACTGTTTCTGAATTTTTTTATTTGTAGCTCCAACATCATTTGGGTAATGCACTGTAAGCATGCACCGTGCTTCTATCTTCACCATTTGTGTCAACTAGTCTGTTGAATTCTTTTGTAGCTCTTGGAATAGTAACCATGTACAAATATTCTCTTGATAGGAATTTGTAGTGCAACTCTATTCTGATATTGTTTGTTTATACATATTAGGTTATTCCTAAGAAACGCTTTTATGATCTTGTTACAAAGAATGGTGTCGGGCTAACTTGTGCATCCATGGGGATGTCCTCACACATGGATGGTCCCGCCGATGAGACTAATCTAACTGGAGTGGGTGAAATCAGACTCATACCTGCTATGCAAACCAAATGCCAGATTCCATGGTTGGAAGTTTCTCTTTATTCTCTCCTTTGGTCCTTTTATCATGGATACACGTGCGTGTGTGTGTTAAAAAAGATACATTTACATATGTGTATGTGTGTCTTAAGAAACATGCATATTTAATGAGCTTGCCTGGATTTAACTGAAAATAATATAAGAGTGGACATCCTTATTCCACTCTGATTTTGTGGAATTGATGTTGATGCCATCCTTAGAGTAAGGCACATGAGGTACTAATATAGCAGAAAGTCACTTCTCCTCTATGTTGAGCCACATTATACATGTGATGCATGCATATTTTGTATGGTACTTGATGGCCCTAGCACCTTTTTTGGTCGCCCAGTCACATATCACTATCTAGAAAGCAAGTTCTGTTGCTCCATGGAACAGGGACCAAACACATTTCCATGGAGATATTTTCTTTCCTAGAATAAAATATAATGCACCGTGGAAGAGCTTATCTCAGCCTTGCTAGCTCAAACCACAAGAAGTGGAAATTGACCTATAAGATATTTCTTGTATTTGCATTAATTATTTATAGCTTAATCTTTTTTTTTAATGTGCATAAAATAGCAATCACTTAGATAGATTGAAGGGAAAATGTAACGACCATGGGTCGACGAGCCTCGGCCTATACCCATACACCATTCGGCCCATGGTCATTACAAAAAATGAAAATGTAATGACCATGGGTCGCTGGCTAACCCAACATGAGCCTCAACCCATACCCATGCACCACTACGGCCCAACCATAGGCCGTAGGCTGACCCAACATGAGCCTCAGCTCATACCCATGCACCACTACTGGTCATGGGGCTTGGGTTGGTCGAGCATGAGCTGTAGCTCATGTCCAGGCACCGTCACTCACAAACCACTTTCCAGGGCATGGGCTACGACTCATTTTGGACCAACCTACGACCCATGGCTAATAGTGGTACATGAGTATGGGTTGAATCTCATGTTGGGTCAACCTACGGCCCATGGTCTTTACAGAAAATAACTGTGATTTAACTTTGCAGTTCAAGTAGAAGAAGGTATATCGCTGACTTGGTGTGTATTTCCCTATGATTTTACTTTAATACAGGGCAAAAGAGCAGGAGATGGTTCTGGCTGATATGCAACTTAAACCTGGAGTACCATGGGAGTATTGCCCTAGAGAGGCACTGCGAAGAGTTTCTAAAATTTTAAAAGATGAATTTAACTTGGTAATATCTGGTCACTTTTCCGAATTTTTTGAATATATGTGTTATTTTATATCAAACTTCTAGTCTTGCAGGTAATGAACGCAGGATTTGAGAATGAGTTTTATCTCTTACGGAGTATGCTAATGTATGTTTGAATATCTTATGATTTCTTCATTATTCTAAGTCTCCTTGTGCATAGTTTGTAATTTGTAGTGAATTGTGTAGGGATGGGGAGGAAAAATGGGTACCATTTGACAAAACACCTTATTGCTCCACATCATCATTTGATGCTGCTTTCCCGTTATTTCATGAAATTGTGGCTTCTCTTCAGTCCTTGAATATTGTGGTGGAGCAGGTATGTAAAAATTACCCCTCTAGGCCATTTTGCATGGGTGCTCTTGATGCTCATATGATTGGAGTGATTGAATGCTCCAACTATCATGAGTCAAACCCACTTAATAATATGATATTGAAGCCACGACAAAAAACATTTGCCTGGCCTTGGCTATTTAATTTCTGGCATGTTAAATATGTTGTGTTTATTATAATGATTGTAGAATTGATTATCTACTGATGTACCAAAAGCCAGCGTCTCAGTTGATAGGCGGTTTTCCTGGTAAATTGTCATTGTGATTCGAGGCCTTAGTTTTCTCCTTTAAACCCTCTTCAGGTTTTTTCTCCTACAAAAGTTGAGAATTTTTAACTTCTATTCTTGTCCATTTTAATAAATTTGTTTACATTTAACAATATTTTACTGAAATACTGGCTAGGTATAATTTTACGAACATAAATAGTTTCTTATTATTTTCTATGTTCGGAAATTTTACAGTTGCATGCAGAAGCTGGGAATGGTCAATTTGAAATTGCATTGGGCTACACAACCTGTGAGGCAGCAGCTGACAACTTAGTTTTCACTCGTGAAGTTGTTAGGGCTGTGGCAAGAAAACATGGATTGTTGGCAACTTTTGTGCCAAAGTTAGTGTCATGAAATATATTTTATATGCATCATCAAGCTGCTTTTCTTTGTTTGCTTTAGGCATTTGGTAGGAGGATTGAATGTTGGAGCTTTTGTAAATATTTTTAGTTTTGTTATGCTAATTGATAATGGTCTCATAGGAAATTTTTGAAATCTTGAGTTTTGAACAACTTAAGTAAGCACATTAAGAATGTCAAACATCTGATTTATTGGGAGTACGTGCCATATTTGGGAAAGGCATATACCTTTGGCAGGCTTTGTGTTTTTGCATCATATTTTTCATTAACATTGATAGGTGTATAATTATAGTCAATTGTTGTTTAAAGGAGAGAATGGAAGAGCTTTGAGACTAAGAAATTAAGGTCTTTGTTTTTCAAGATTCCATTCTCACCAAAATGCAAACTAAACATTATAACCGGAAATTCATTTGTACCTTCACAACTTTGATGTGGCAGCTACTGCAAGTTGGTTATATACGACCCTTTTCAAATTCCACTTTCACCAACATGCAAACTAAACATAACAATCAAAAATCATTTGTACCTTCACAACTTTGATGTGGCAGCTACTGCAAGTTGGTTACAGATGACCCTTATAGTACATATGCTGTCTCTATCACACATCTCCTTTCTCGAATAAGTTTATGTGATCCCCTCTAGGTACAAACTGGATGATATTGGCTCTGGATCACATGTGCACATTAGTTTGTCTGAGAATGGAGAAAATGTATTTATTGCACATGGAGGATCAACTAAATATGGAATGTCCAAGATTGGGGAGGAGTTCATGGCTGGAGTATTGAGCCATCTTCCTTCAATATTGGCATTTACTGCACCAGTTCCAAACAGGTTTCTATTTATAGTCACATTTATAGTTGACATTACTGCCTTTTATCCATATGATGTCCTTGGTTTTGACTCTTGAACTTTTCTTACTTCTCCCCTTAATGTGTGTAGTAGACATCTTGATGTTTTCTTGCATCAGCTCATCCAAAATAATGACTTCTGTCACCTGATGTGAAAATAATAAACTGGTGCAATGCATCCATGTTTGTAGACTTATATGTTTGGGGTGGAATTGTACAGTCCGTGCTTGGATCCAAATCTTTGTATAGATGCTTGGGTGCTTTTCTTCCTTAAACTGTTACATATATTGTTTTCTTGACTAAAATCCTGATTTATCTCACGTTAACATTGCAGCTTTATTGACCCAGAACAGCAGATGTTGCTTAAAATCTCAATTTAGAATGTGTCATCCTTCATATGTTCAAAGGCACACAACACGAGTGTTAAATTTGGTTATCCATAAAATATTATTTACGGTTCTAAATGGAAATAATAAGTTATGATTCACTTGTTCTTTTCAAATTTCGAAATCCTCTAGTTATGATCGAATTCAACCTAACACGTGGAGTGGAGCATACCATTGCTGGGGACCTGAAAACAGAGAAGCTCCCTTGAGAACTGCTTGCCCTCCAGGGACCCCTGACGGCTCTGTAAGCAACTTTGAGATAAAGGTAGTGGATGGTTGTGCAAATCCTTATCTGGCCCTGGCCTCTGTACTTGCTGCTGGAATTGACGGCCTTCGTAGGCATGCTAGTTTGCCTGAACCAATTGGTAAGTACTCTATAACTCATCTAGTTTGTTGGGAGCATCAATTGATCAAAACCAAGTGGTTGGGTTGTTGTAAGATTTTTAAAAAATTGAGGTTGCAGGGAGACACAAGAGCTATAATTTTTTTATACAATGGCTAATGCCTTGGTTCTGTATGAGATGTTACTAACTTCCATTACTCTGACTGAAGTTGCAGTAGTAGCATTGTGTTTAATTGTGCGATCTGTCATTTCATTTCACTTTAACAGAAGACAATCCTGATAATGTCAAAGATAAAGTGCGAAGGCTGCCAAAGTCGCTTTCTGAATCGGTAGAAGCACTTGTAAAAGACCAAGTGATGAGAGATTTGCTTGGTGAAAAGCTTTTGGTTGCCATCAAAGGAGTCAGGAAGGTACATACTACGTATTTCTTACTCAATTAGTATGCATAAATTCAAGTTTATTTGTTTTTATGAGGTATTTGCAAACAGCAGTAACTAATATGAACAACAGCTTGTGTTCTTAAGCTGGCATACATTCCTAGCTTGCCTACTAAAAACTTCTTACAACTGAATGAAGGCGATCCAAGTGCAAGGATTTACTCTCTATGCATGTTTTTAACCATACATTCCAGATCCGGGTTTAAGTTGTATAAATTTCTTTCTCGCCCAGAAACGAGTGAAAAAATTGACTATAATTTCTATGGTGCAGGCTGAGATCAAGTACTATTCTGAAAACAAGGATGCCTGGAAGAATCTTATTCACAAATATTGATGTGATTGCTAATTTCATTTTTGAAATGATTGTACGCTCTAAATTATCCCACTTGACACTTTCGTTGCTTCTTGACACAATGCTCTAATAAAAGAGAAGGGTAGCCTTCATCCATTGAAGATATTTACATGTTGAGAGTACTATACGTTGCAGCACTTGTGTCTCACAAGAAAAACCGTCCAAATATTCCACTGAGTACTCTCTTGTTGTATCGACATAAGTATGCTCAAAATAAATTGAAAATTTGCAAAAACTTTGTGTCTTTTTTGTCACAGAATAAAACGGAAGACGAAAGGAATCTCAAGTTCATGTTTTCAAAATTTGAATGGATATGACTAAATCTTGGAGTATATAGAAGAGTAAACTTGAAACTTAAAAAATACCGAAATGACCAAATTTGTTCATAGAGACGTAGATTTATCATTAAATTTGAAACTTAAACAGTTTCTTGATTAAATTTGTTATTATTGATGCAGAACTAATTTTTCAAGTTCAATAGAAACACTTCCAAAAACTACAATATGCCTTTTTCTACGCACTTTATTCAATTCAAAACTGATGTATAAAACCATATTTGGGAGTTCAATGCATATTTGTTATCAACAAGTTAGAAGCGAAAAAAATTAAATATGTGGACATTTCGCAATTCAAGATAGTCGAAATGAAAAAAATTAAATATGTGGACATTTCGCAATTCAAGATAGTCGAAATGGTTCTAATAGCTCGAACTCCAATACATACAGTGTGTGTCCATAATCAATTTCAAGATGATTGCTTGCAATTTAACTCGAGTAGGCAATATGAGAAATTAGCCAAAGCATTCTCTTAAAAAAATACGTGAATGGTTTGGCAATCCAACTATAGTAATAACAGTTCTATATTATCAATTTCCAATTATATATGGTAAAGAACGATTTATTATATTTTAAATACTATTTATTATAATTATCAGTATATTATATTAGATGAAGAGTGTGTGAAAATTAAAAATCATAGGTGATATAATCGTATGATCACAAAATATCATATCAACATGTTGATCAAATCACAAAGCATAATAAGCTTGTTTGTTTTTCAGATTAACAAATTTATTAATTAGAACCAATTATACAAATAAACTTCGGGAAATTGGTCTTCAGTCCCCAGCCGTCGATTTTTTTTGTGTTAAGTCCCTGGATACTTTTTTAGTACCACATTTTCACATGAAGTGTACCACATTTTGTATGACATAGTACCACAATTTTGTGGGTAGGGAGTGAACCCAAAGAAATATTTTGATTGGGGATTTTTCACCAACTTCTCCAATAAACTTCCCTATTTTTTCTTCCTTTAATGAGTATTTATATAATATATAAAAAATTTTTGTAACTAATTATTTAATAGAAAATACTCCTTTTTACGCAAGTTGTTTGCGCTGAAATATTTATCTAAACACAATAAATTTTATTATTTTAAAATTATTACTTTTTTCATATTTTTTAGTAGACATACTGTCTATAAATTTTGAAATATAGATAAAAATATAGTTGAATTTAAAAATATAAATAAACATAATATTTAATTTTTTAAAAAAAGGTTATTTAAGGATAATAAAAAAGGTCCATTCCGGCAGGCCCACAACCAAACATGGAGCCCAATTCGTCACCCGACCTCACTGAAAAACCAAGCTCACCCACTTCCACAAAATAACGAAAGTAACCCCCCATTCTCCACGTAATTACAAATTTACTCTCCTGCTAGAATCACCGTCACCCAAACGAAAACACACGTTGCGGTTTGTCGCTGAAACGGAATCAGAAATCCAAAGATGAGAACACCCGTTTGTCTTCGTTCCACAGTTTTCTCTATCTATACATACACGCAGACATATCTATCTGTGCACATATATAATATTATATATATATGTATATGCATGTGTGTCAGTGTGTATTGTAGCTATATAGAGAGAGAAGTTGGGCAGCTTCAATTAAGGGGATTATACTTTTACTCCTTTGTGGGTTATTGAAGAAAAGATATCTTTGCCTGTAGAGAGAGAGAGAGAGAGAGAGAGAGCGGGGATCAGCAGTGGATGGCTTCTTCTGGTCGGGGGCAGAGCAACTACGATCTGTCTTTCAAGATCTTGCTCATCGGAGACTCTGCTGTCGGCAAAAGCAGTCTGCTTGTCAGTTTCATCTCTAATGTTGTCGACGATCTTTCCCCCACTATTGGTAATGATCCCCTACTATTGGTAATGATCTTGTGTTTATCTGGGTTTTCTGGGCTGTGAGTTTTGCGCGTTATTGTCTGGTTCATCTTATTATGTTGAGATTTTTGGGATGTTTGGTTTTTCGCAAAAAGTGTTGGCATAATATTGTGTCGTTTATAAATGGAAGCGAGTAATATCTTGGTTTTGTGTTCATGATGCTGTTGCTGTTTGAATCTTTGTATGGCTTTACTCTGTCTCTGGAGAGTAATTTTGTATCTTTGCAATTTTAGTACTAGAAGTACATTGTGTCATCATGTGTAGATAGATAGATGCTGAGGCAACCTTGATGTCACGCGTATTATGGCTCCTGATATTGATCCAGAATGATAAATTACTATGATGTTTGGATGATTTGATGGGGCTTTGGTTCCCATGAGTCCAAAATGACTTTTGCCAAAAGTACTCGCCCATGATAAGTGGTCCACTTTAGCACATCTTCTCACTTGTAAGGTGTAGATCAAAGTATATATTATGGGAATCAATATCTAAGACATACGCATGAATATGGTTGGTATTGGGCAATAAACATTCAAAATGACTGCCCAATACCACCTTAATGAAGTACGACGGCAATCACATGTGCTTAGTATTGGGCGATGCGGACTGGTTTTGCTTTGCTTGTCAACTTTCTTTGTATCTTGCTTAGGATGGTGAGTGAATATGTGATGAGTAACTTCCACTGCTTCTTATTCAATTAATGTAATCCAACTTTTACTTCAATCTTGATTCTTTATCTTGTGCAAGCTTTGAGTTGGGTTTCATTTGAACTTTTGGAAAATGCATAAAATAAGCTGAGGAATTAATGCAATGAAAACCACATCGTATTTCATGCTTCCTGAACTCCTTGAGTTCATAAAACTCAAGTTTTTTTTTCCTTCGAGCCCCTTAATCGCATAAAACTGTTGCAGTATTTTTGTTTGTGGTATGTTTTAGGGGGTTTTGTTAATGTTTTTGATGATTCAACAAGCCATAAATTTTGTATATACTTACATCACTGTGATTCGCCTAGGTGTGGATTTTAAGATCAAGATCCTCACAGTTGGAGGGAAAAGGCTGAAGCTTACAATTTGGGACACGGGTAACGTAGCAAAATCCTTATTATTCTTTTGCTTGAAATTTCCTGTAGGATTTTCCTTTACTTTTTTTAAATTTGACATTTTGAAATTTCCCGTAGGATTTTCCTTTCTTTTTTATTAAAAAAAATCACATCAAAATGACGGATCAAAACATGGTTTTTCCTTATTTTTAATGGTAGATTTTAATGTCTTTTCAGCTGGACAAGAGAGGTTCAGGACATTGACTAGCTCGTATTATAGAGGTGCTCAAGGGATCATTCTTGGTGAGTTATAAACAAACCAAAATTACTTGTCATTTCGATAAGTTGTCTGTAATTGTCCACTAAGCTGATTTTCTCGATGAGGCGGAATCATTTTGTTTAGGAACAGTTTGTTGTCATGTTGCATATTTATGAAAAATTTGTGGTTTATCCCCGGTCATTCATTGACTCGCATGCGGTATTTTTTTCAGTTTATGATGTGACGAGAAGGGATACATTTACAAACTTGTCGGGTGTATGGGCAAAAGAACTGGAACTCTACTCCACCAACGAAAATTGTGTCAAGATGCTTGTCGGAAATAAAGTTGATATAGTAAGTGAATGTGGTTTTGGTTTGGGGGCTTGTTAGGGATGACAAATTCCTCCGAACCCAATGGAGAATCCGATACACGACCCGCCTTATTAAATAAATGGGTAAACGGGTATGGAGGTCTTTGGGTATGAGGATGAAGGCGGATCTTAAAGAATCTTACCACGTACTCGATGCGAATACCCGATTAAATTAGTGTTATTGTATAGATTCTAATATATTTTTGTTGAATTATATTAGTCGGATAGAATGAAGAAAATTATTAGTATATAGTTGGTGTTATTTTTGTTAGATAATGATGTTAGGATAATCATTTCTGATATTTTGTTATTTTTCGATAATGTTTAATTTGCTAATTTTTTTTATTTTTCTCTTATTGTTTTTAACAATTTAGTAAATATACATAGTTTACTCAAAATAATTCAAATTTGAGAAAATACAATAATAGATGGTAATTAGATATTTGGATAAGATATGAATAACCAATCATCCGATGATGTAGATTAAACTGAATATCCAATGGGGATGGGGATAAATATAATAAATGGAGATGAGTGCGAAGAATCCTACCCAAACCCGACTCATTGGGATGGGGTGGAGAATCTTACTCAAACCCCACTCATTGTCGTCCCTAGAGTTTGTTCTTGTTTCTTTTCTCATTATC
The DNA here is from genome assembly GCF_012295235.1 of Primulina huaijiensis. Taxonomy (NCBI): domain Eukaryota; kingdom Viridiplantae; phylum Streptophyta; class Magnoliopsida; order Lamiales; family Gesneriaceae; genus Primulina; species Primulina huaijiensis. Next base: position 23,214,308 of record NC_133306.1, read on the forward strand.
ATTGGGACTATTTCAGGAATTGGAACAAGTTGTGAGCAGGGAAGAAGGGCTCGCCCTGGCGAAAGAGCTTGGCTGTCTATTTCTTGAATGCAGCTCTAAAACTCGAGTAAATGTGGAGAAATGTTTTGAAGAACTCACGCAGAAGGTAAGAAAATACATAGTACTTTAGTTTCGCTTTTAAGAATACAGCTCTAGATCTCAATAGATGTTAAAAAGTTGAGTCGTGCACCTAGAAAAGTATGAATGGTTCATCTTATCTTATATACAAGAAAGCCTTTCATTTTAGTCTTTCACTTCATGCAAGAGGTTCGTTTCACTGAAGTACGGCCTATGGAAATTGTATTGTAGGAGCGTAGAACCAGACCAGTTGGTCCCATTCATTCACTTTTTTTTGGAATAAGTCCTCAAGCCCATCTAGAATTAGACCTATTAATGTGTCGACGTAAATAACAAAAAGAAAAAGTGAGCTCTAGCTCATGAGTTGCGATCTCGTGAATAATCTTTGAGCTCGAGCTAAAAAAATTGAAGCTTAATGGAAATCAAACCGAGCCAGCTTGCAATGCCCGTGAATCAGCTTGATTCACTTTATACCCTTATATAAAATGCACTTAGCCGGGGCCTTATCAAATGTTTTTTTCCCAGATTATGGAGGTTCCTCGACTTCTTGAAGAAGGATCAACGGTACTTAAGAGAAATAGCTTAAAAAAGAAGCAAGAACAGCGGGCACCTCCAAACAGTGGTTGTTGCTCCTCCTAGCCCCGGTGGTTGCTCAAAGAAACACTGTTCTAGTATAGTTTCAGCGTTTCCCAACCCCTGAATTTCCATGGGCACTTGAAGTTCAGTATTTGTAAATCTGATGACAAATATGCTTGCGATGGACCAGATATATGAGCTGCACCTAGTAGAATTTAGCTTTTGTATAGTTGTAAACCAGTTTGGTTTTGTGATGATCTCTATTCTATGTTTGAAAGTTTTGACTTTGCCCATGCCACAATCATACCCATATTCGATGTTCATTTTTCTTTGATTAGATCTCTCCAAAACAGAGCACAAGCTCTCGCCGTTAGTGATATCTTTCATACATTCTCACAATAATCAATTTTTTAAGCACGGGATGTTTTGGTTTTCAGTGGGTACGGAAACAGAATTCCTGCGGAAATCAAATACATACCATATATCTGGTAATTTTGGTCGCTGAACAGAAGCATGAATCAAAATGATTCCTCGAGTAATTTTATATCGGCACCCTTGTTCAATGAATGAAACCAGTACCACTTTTACATACATAAGCAGAGGAAAGGGCACCATTGAACACAAGCCTCGGTTCATCAATAGGAACTCAATATGACAATGAAGAATCCGATCCACAATATCTTTTTCACATGGTCGCACTTGAAAAATTGCCACAGATGCATTTCAAAATTGAGTAAAGCCTGTATCTCGAGTAAACTACTTTAGTAGCAGTATCAATGTATGGATAGAGCACCTGAAGTCATTTCCAATATTCTCCTAGCATCAGTTCCCGGCTGAGCCGGTTCAGTTGGAGTCTGTGAATGGTACTCCTTAAGTAACTTAGTGGTTCAGAAATAGAAACAGACGAAATCACAAATCGTATATCACCTTCCCATCTATATTTGTTGTCGTGGGAGAAGCTCCATGAGCAAGCAACAAGCTTACAACGTTCCCATATTCACCTCTAGCTGCATGGTGAAGAGGCTAAAAGATGCACCAAACGTGTGTTAATTTTAGAGTACCATTATTTTTAATTTTTATATTACCTTTTCCCACAAGCTAAAGCCACTAATTACAACACTGGATAATTCAAATCAGTAATGGCAAGAGATTTACAGTGTCCCCATCCCCATCGACAGTTTCAAGCATTCTCTTCAAACGCTCTGGATCATTAGTATGATTTATAAGTTCACTTACTATCTCCGAATGACCTGTGAAGAAGCTTTCGAGTATTGAAACGGCAACATGTAAGATTTTATGAAACAAGAAAATGATAGGTACACAGAAGGTTAATCAACCCACCTCCTGCACATGGATCATGCAGGGGAATTCCACCATCTTCATCCTTTGCCTCCAAGTCGGTTCCCCTTTCCAACAAAAACTGCGAAATAAATACACACCAATCATTAACATTAAAAACATGAGAACTAAAAACTGAAAATAAAGTTTCCTGGGTAGAGATGATGTGACCTGCACACATGTCAAATGCCCATACAGACATGTGAGATGAAGAACTGTGTCACCATCCTCAACTGGTTTATGTTGTCGTTAAAATTATCTGCAGTTCTCCATAAAATTTTGAACAAGTATTAAATCAAAATGAATGATTATGTGAAGATCTGGCAAAAATTAAGAGTCGTAGCATGGCTACAAGTCTGTAACTCACCAAGAAAAACCAATTCAAAAAGAAAAACAAAAACAATTACATAATGAAAAAAGTCAACACTAGAGCCTTGACTGAAATCTGTATAGGACAAAGCGTTGGGCACTTTATTAGAATCGATAATTGGTGGTAAAGATGTAACTAAAATGTCTGTAAATTATAAAAAAAATTCAAGAACCACAATACAATAATAATTGGGCTGGAAGAGGCAATTCTTACTCCACGATTTCTTGCCAGTTGTTGCGCCAAAACACGTGACCTCAACTCCAGAACAAAACACAAAAGCTAGCACCGCACAAGTTTTTCAAACCATAAAGCAGTCCATGCGCCACATTCCGATCTCACAGTAGCAGTTCAATAATTGCTGTCCCCCATATACTCACCACAATGGAATCGATATTTACTGGACCTAATCATCACTAACGATAATAGAAGATATAAAATATGCTCTGAAGTTAACATCTCTTGGCATACTTAAAATTAGAAACCTTGTAACTAATCAACTACTTGTGTGATCCACATTCAAGAAAGCAACTAAAACACGGCCCAAATAATAACTTTCCAAGAACAAAAACAAGAAAAGCCTTGAGCAGCCGAGCCACAAAGATTTTCCAGTACTAAAAAGAGAACTGAAAAAAGATGGAAACTTGGAAAATTTGCAATTGAATGTTTGAACTGCAATAAAATAAAATTCAATAACTCAAGAAATTTTACAAATCCTGTCACGCTGCACGAATCAGTAAGCAAACTGCTACTCCTTATTCAGTTCCTACGAAAAGTTGAACAGCTCCTACAGAATCAAAGAACTGTGCATTTTCGACGTCTGCGGGAACGAAATTAAAGTATATTTGAGTGCAAATAAAACTCAATCAAAATCAAAGCCCCTAATTTTCAAGAAATCGGATACTCTGTCGTCTTACCGCACAGCATTCAACCCAAGCTGAACAACATATGCCGAGAGACTATGCTTAAGAATTTCACAAAATTCATAGCAGATTATCGTAGAATCGAAACAGATTTTCTTAACGGCGGACGTCAATTAGCAGCCGGCGAAAAATGCGCTGAAAATAAATTAAAAAAAGAAAACCGGGGTCAACGGGCGGTTAACCGTTGAATTCAGACTATTGCGTTGTGAAAGTCAATGAATTCAGAATAAGTCGAATTCTGACTTTACTGAATTCTTGTGAATTCAGAATTATTTTAGGGAGCTGGGTAGCAATTCAAATTTCATCCTTTAAATTATATTAACTTTATTTTCAAATTCTATAAATAGCATATACACATATTTCATTTTCATCATCAAATACTTCTCCAATATTCATTCTTCAAATATACAATTTTATATTTCTATTCATAATTCTTAATAATCATTTTAATTAATTAGAAACAATTTATGTTTTAATATTTCTAAAAATCATATATTCGTAATGTTTCTTTTTCTAAATAGAATTCTTTTTTTTTTACACTTTACTTAATGGAAAATTTAAATTCATAAACCAAGGCAAAGAGAATGTGACAACTACATATATAAATATAGACGATATCGAGTTTAATGATGATGATCTATTTGCTATATTTGATACCCAATAAAGTATGCAAATATCAAAGATTATATCTAATCCTCCACTTAAATCATTAATTTTCACTAAGAATTTCCAGAAGGTGACACTTCTATCTGGACAAATGCGTGCACAATTCAAATATTGCACTGTATCACAAAAAATTCAAAATGGTGGCGATTATAGATAGTTGAAACGACATATTGAGATAAAGTATATGATGGAATTTGGTAATGATCCTTCTCAAAAACAAATATCTAGATTCGCTTCTTCCGAAGGAGGTACCAATTCTCAACCTTTTATATATTCGGATGCACAATTAAAAGAATCAGCTGCTAGATTTGTTTCCGTCGAAATATTGCATCTAGGTTTAGTTTTGAACATTTATGTCACGAGTCTCTACAACTTGTTGCAAATCGTGTTCCACGAATTGCACTTACTCGAATACTTATGAGATTAGTTTGCGAAGAAAAGAAATAATTAGTTAAAGAATTTACTAATTTACGAAACATGGTTTCTATATATTCTAATATTTGGAGTGAACATTAACAAATTCATTCTTACATGAGAGTTACTTGTAATTGGATTGATAGTTCATGGTCAATTCAAAAAAAAATTAATCGCATATCGAGTGTGATTAAATGCATATTGCGAAAACATTTCCCAATTGATATGTTTAAATTTGGAATAATATGATTTAATTTCAAAGATTTTTTTTGTATCATTTGATAATGTTAGTTATAATATTTTGAGTATTGAAAAACTAAAAAAGTGTGTGAACATACAATTGATGGTTTATTTTTCCATATTTTATAAATTTGTCATGTTTTGCATGTATATGTGCAAGATGGACTAAAATCATTAGATTCACACGGCAAACCAATTAGGTCAGCATTGTATTATTTATGGGCTCATCCAAATGTAATGAAACAATGAGACAACTTTTGTAAAGCTAATGATATGCGACCTAGAAAGTTCCCACGAGATATACTTATTAATTGAAACTCGAGATATAAATTACTAAAAGATTCATTTGAATACAGAGATTTATTGTGTTTATTTTTTGCGCAACATGGTTGAAATTCTAGTTTTTATCTTTTATCGCATCAATGGAACATATGTAATTCAATTTGGGAAATTTTTGATGCATTTAATAATGCAACTAATAAACTATCTATAGTTTATTATCCAACCTCTCATGTAGGTTTAGTAAATTGTTGCAATATAGTTCTATTTTTAAGGAATATATTACTAATGAATTATTGTGTTCTTCCGTGGAAAAAATAAAGTTAAATGAGATATTTTTTTTATTATATTCTTTAAGTTTTTTAAGTCGTTTTTGTTTTAAATCCTAAATGTAAAATAGATGCTTTGATTGAAATGCTAACAATGTACTATGATGCATTAATTCCCATTAAAGATTATTCTTCATCCGATCTTTCTTTGATAATAAGTCGAGTTAAAAATTGTTTGTTTGAAATTCAGTGCATATAATTTAAAATATGGTGTACAAGAAAATGAATCTAAATCACAAAACACTAGGCTACGTTTGGTTGGAAGGATAAAATAAACTAATGATTAATATGTAAATGATAAAAAAAATGATTGTGATAGAAATGTAATATATGATGTAAAATAGTATTATGTTTGGTATAATTTTTAAGTATTGGATAATTTTGAATTTTTTGATGAAATGGCGAAATTGTCCTTTTCTTTATTTTTTTCCTTTACTCCGGCGACGGCCCGGCAACGGAGGAAGTCTGACGGCCGGCGGTAGTCTGCTGGAAGTGGCGGCTGGCGGTGGTCGGCCGGAATCGACGGCTTGCGGTGGTCGGCCAGAATCGGCGGTGGCTGGTGGGCGGTCGGTGGAAGGAAGTGATTGTGAGTTTGGATTTAGGATAAGGGTAAAATTGGAAAAATAGGATGGATTAAGAGTGAGATAAATAATCCTAGGAGGTGAGGACAAGCATGCTTATCGGTTCCACCGGACCGGTTCCTATCGGTTATGGGTCCGGTGAGTTCGGAACCGGTTCGAACCGGTTAGGAACCGGTTCTGGTTCCAAGTTGAAATACTTGGAACCAATCCAAACCAAGACCGGTTCGGCTTCTAATAAACCGGTTCCGGTTAGGGTCAAACCGGTTCCGAACTCTAATTTATTATATTTTACTATATAATTAAAATTAGTAATATTAATGGACAATTTTTTATTTACTATTTTGATTGCAGATAATTGTGATTACATAAAAAAAATTTAACAGAATAACTTAAACATTTATTTTTACAATTGAACATCTAAAATTCATCACGATTTATTAAAATATATTTTGAATATTCTGGATCTTCTTCGGAACTTGAGCTTTGGAATTCATCGATCGCGTCAGAGGTCTTATTCTTTTTTTCTGCTGCAAACCAATCTTGTAGGCACGTTAACATGGAAAGCATTGAAAGTCAAATATTGATTGTAGAGAAATGAGAAGTTGAGAGAAAATTGATATGTGGAATATAAAAAATAACTTGTATTTATAGATGATTTTGAATGTTAAAAAAAAATATATTTACAATTTGGGGCCAAATTTAAAAAAAAAATTGCACATTTCAGTAGCCGTTGAACGGCTACTGAAATGTGCAAAAGAAATGTGCAGCAGCAGCAAATGTAGACTTTGGGCCAACGGCTGCATTTGCAGTCGTTGGCCCAAAGGCCATTTTTTTATTTTTTATTTTTAAAAATCGGATTATGGGTTTCGGGTCCGGTTCCGGATACGGACCGGAACCGATTTGGAACCGGACCCAGAACCGATTGAACCGGTTCAAAAAATACTGAACCGGTTCAACCCACAAACCAACGGATTGTACACGGTTTCGGGTCCGGTTCTTCCATACCGGTTCCGGTTCCGGCCTTATTGGGCCGGTTCCGGGTCAAACCGGCCCGTTAAGCATGCATAGTGTACGATTGTCAGAAGAATATCGACGTGGAAAATCAACGGATATAAAATTCAAATATTAGNAATGATTAGGTGGGTTAAAAAAAAATAAACCCACCTAATCAAGGCAACCAAACACTGCCTAAAACTAGTACTTCAAGCAATTCTAATTTCACAAAAGCCCAATTTATATCAGAGAATGTATTAAACGAGCTAATGGATTATCAATATCTATAGAACTTGATAATTATTTTACGACTTCTTTTAATTTTAGTAAAATATATGATCAACAAAAATTCGATATTTTGCGGTGTTGGTCGCAAAAGATACAAAGTTTTTCAATTTTATCAATCATGGTAAAGGAGATCTAGCTTGTTCGATATCAATTGTTATTGTGGAACAAGCATTTAGCGCTATCATTTTAGATGTGAGACTATCAAAATCCAGATTCTTTCGAATCACAAGCATTCTTAGATGATTGGCACGAGCTGCAAAAAGAGAACAAGGAACAAAATCAGGCTCATGACATGAAGATTTCGATACTGAAAGAACTACTACTGACTACTGTAGAAACAAGTAGTAGAAGTGATTCGAGTACCCTCTGTTTTCTTCAGACCCGAGGATAGGGTCGAGGAGAGTGACTCAGCAAGGGAAAAGTTCTTTGTGCCAGAGTCTGAGTGTCTGACCACCTAACTCTCCTCAATGTGTATCAGCAGTGGGAAGCTAATCAATATCTGGTGAACGGTGCAATGATCATTTTCTGCATGTAAAAAGGTTGCGCAAGGCCAGAGAGGTGAGATCCCAGTCACTAGAAATTTTGAAAACTTTGAGGATTCCACTTACGTCTAGTGGCCCTGATTGGGATGTCAGTGAGAAAAGCTATATGCTCAGCTTACTTTCACAATGCTGCATGTCTGAAAGGTGTTGGGGAGTACGCCAACTGCAGGAATGGAATGTCGTGCCACTTACATCCAAGCAGTGCCATATATGGCTTGGGTAGTTGGGTTACACTCCAGATTACGTGGTTTATCACGAGTTGATACTTGCAACGAAGGAATACATGCAATGCGCTACAGCAGTTGAATTCCAGTTGCTAGCTGAGTTAGGACCCATGTTTTTCTCAGTAAAGGAGTCTGATACATCAATGATAGAACATAAAAAGAGGCAACGGAAGAGAAAACTGCCATGGAAGAAGAAATGGGGAGCTTGAGGAAGGTCCAAGCCGTTATGGAGAAAAATAGCAAGGAGAAAGGAAAAGAGGAAAAGGGTCGAACAACAAAAGTGAGTTTCGATTCCCGCTTGAAGCAGCGGTCGTATACCTATTTGAGACCAAAAAGACTCGGTTTGTAGTACATGGAGAATTTGATTATATTTAAGCCACGATTCTATTTTAATTTGTTGCCAATTAATATGTTTATATTGTTGTCAGTTTAAATCCCGAGGCTTGTCTTGTTTGCTCTGCGGTGAAAAGGTGATGAACTCGTGAGTGTGAGTTGGAGGATGAGTTTTTGTTTCGTTTCCACAGATAAAACCAGAAGAGCTTCATTTGAAACTATGAAATATAATATAAAATTCAAAAGAATTGAGTAATAATAAAATATTTTGGGATTATGTTATATTCTCCAACGAATTGACATTGGTGAAATCTGCTCTACTCTCTCGATGCTCATCATATTCAACCCAGCATCATTCATTAATTCCCAAATAAACATGGAATAACACACGAATATCTATATAAAAATAATTATTATTAATTAAATTATAGTCCAGGTTATGGGCAAAGTTTGAATTCTGTTCTCTCTCTTTTGTCCCTGTTCTGTTGTGTCTTCAAATCTAGTGTGGTGGCCTTTTGTTTGTCTTTTGGGTGTTGTGTCTGGTGTAATTTACAAGTTTCTTTGTTGGGGGTGATCCGGTGTCTTCATTTATTGTTATGGAATCTCATGGTGGCGACATTCATGTGTTTGTTCTCGTTTTCTCGGCTTCCATGTATCTTGTTTCTGTTGGATTCTCCTGCTCTTTTATCCTTTCCACTGCAGGCTGTTTGATGCAACCATAAATATATCCAAGACAAAGTCATCCATCCACCGAGCATGAAATAAAATTTTAATTTTTTTCCAAATCCAGATCAAATTATATTTTCTTGCATTAAAGGGATAAAACTAACAACTAACGATGCATAGGAGGCTGAGAAATTTCAGTTCAACAAAAAATTCAAGCCTTGATTGTAACGCTGCACAGGCACGATCCCGATGGCTTTATCTCAGATGTCTGCCATTCGGATCCCGGGGCAGCATTTGGATCGTATAACAAAGTATGATAGCCAGGATCTTTCTGCGATGAAAACAACAAAAGCTTTCCATCCAATATGCCAAATCGAAATCCAATACTCTTGCTTCCTGCCACAGGAACAGGAACCGTCTTCCATGAATTGTCTGCAGGGTTGAATATAGCAAGTTTACGCTCGTTCTTCCATTCCATGCAACACAGTTTCTGTCCTAGTACTGCATGCGCTGTAACCATAACACAGCCGTTTTTTATCTGGCACCATGTGTGCCTGTCAGGACTATAAACATCAACCAACCTAGAGTTTCCGATGGTGAAACTCGACCTACCTCCCATAACATAGAGCTTCCCCTGGAAGCCACAGGCAAAACATCCCCACCTTGGGCGCCACAAACTCTCTATCACAGTCCACTTATCAGTATCGGGATCATAAATCTCAGTAGACGAGAGAGAGCCTCCATCCTCCCCACATCCTCCAACCACATAGACCATGCCATTCATCTCAGCACAAGCAAAGTCATACCGCGCTACATTCATGCAAGTTAATTTGCTCCAGCTGCAAGAGTTAGAAATTTTGTCATGGGTGATTTAAAAAAATTAACCTCTCGGGCAGTGGCGTAGCCACCTTATATGACACTCTGGCTTTAGCCCGGGTGGTCCAATTTTTTTTTTTAAAAAAATTATATGTAAATTTTGAATTAATTTGATATTTAAAATTCTAGCCCGGTAGAGCCATATTTCTGGCTCCGCCACTGCTCTCGGGGATGGAGGAAGTTCATGAGGTACTTATAAATGTCCATATTTTCTTTATTCATATACTCGAGAGGTAAAAATATGCCAAATTATTTGATGCACAGCCAAATCAGCGAACATGATATAAATCTACTGATGCATAAATCAACACTGATTTATCTTAAACCACATTAATTTGTGCATGTTTAGAAGTTAAAAAAAACAAAATTCCTTTCGTACTCTGATAAAATAATCCAGATAAGTAAATTAAACTGTTTGAGCCAACAGAGATTGATGGTAATCAATGAGGAAAATAGGAAATGGAGATGCGAGATATTATGTTTTACCTGTTGAGGCAAGAATCGTATTGATAAACATCTGCTAAAACAGATTGAGTTCCATCAACCACAGAGTACCCAGCAATAACAAGAAGCTTTCCATTGAGAACAACCACACCAAAGCCCGTTATGACAGGACCAGGCATTTGTGGGAGTTGATGGTGTTTGTGTCCGAAACAATCCAGAACCTCCCAGTACTGGCTCTCTTTTCCGTCGGTATCCACAGTAAGGATGTAAAGCCATTCCTCGAGCATCCCAGCTAGTTTTCTGACAGTCATGAACTCTTTGCTTGTGATAAAGGACCTCCATTTCTTGCACACAGCACCCATGGAGGGAAAATTAGATCGAGGAACAAGAGCAAGACAGTGCTTGGAGACATCATCAGGCAATCCAGGCAGGATTGGAATACGACAATCATCAGCAATTGTCGAAGTTCTTAAGATCGAATCACTTTTAGCAGCCAGGGCAGCTTGCTGCGTCAAAGGGGAGAAACACATCTCTGAGTCTTTGACTCTCTTCACGGAAAAAGGGCCAGACATTCTTCAAGTCATGGACTACAAGAGTTTGATGCCACACTTATCCTTGACCAAATTCTTTAAAGACAAACATAAATTCAACAAAATGATTTTGGACACTAATTAAAGGAATTCATGAAATCCCTCAGAGATGTGAATTCTACGAGACCAAGGCAAGAAAATTGTTGCAAAATGGATCTCATGATCTGCTACGGCCGATGATTTTTTATGCTTCATCCGATGAGATTCAAATTCCATACCACATTCAGCAGTCCTATCTTTCAACTTCTTTGAACAAACTAGGCAGGTGGCGAATTTTAATGCTCCGAAAGTATATTTCTTTATACACGTTTCTTGAGTACCTTAAGAAACAAAAAGGAAATAAAATAAATACCTAATGAAAATCAGGTACACCAGATCCAAACATAGTCAAACAAGAAACAAGAAAGTACCTGAAAAGGCCATAATATAATGTGTTTCAGTCCCCCCGTCATTTCCATTTCTTCGAAATAAATGATAACCTGAAGTATGTCACAAACAGGAGAAATAGGGAGCAAATAAATTAAAGCAGCTCAAGCATTCCTGGAACTGGAAAAAAAATGGGCAAAAGAATTTCTTGGAGATTTATAAAATAATTCAACTGCTGAGTCCTTGAGATTCAACTTTCAAGAGAACTGTGGTCTTAAACTAAGAACCATGGAGATGTGCTTGACTTTGACTAGTCAAATTATGCTGCTGTGCATATCTTATAACTCAAACCACCCATGGATAAAAGTTAATACAATGAAGTCAATAGCCAACAAACTTGATCTCGATGAATCAACAAATAAAGCACGATCTAGCACATACTTAAGTTGAGCTTCGAAAGAGGCAACCATTTACCTCAACTAACCCCACAAGCCAAAACCACCCCAAACAGCCATTTACCAACCCAAGAAAGAAGAATGAAAAAAGGTGATGATACTAGAACTATAAAATTACTTTACTCACTCCAGATTCAACAATTGAAAGTATGCCGTTAGATAAACATAAAGAGGTCTCGCAATCCTGTCACAGATCACGTGGGACCCGCGTATTTCAATGGAAAACCACTTCTGTACTGAGAATTCTTGTACTAAGAATAGAAAGGTTAAAATTTGGTTACGTCACGTGGGATAAACACTAGCATAGACGCGTAGACTTTTCCAAGAGACCCAAACCGGAGAAAATGCAATCAAGATCTAATCGACCAGTCACTTAGCATTGTAAGAAATGAGGAAAAATGAAAAGAAAGGTAAGAATGCGACTTGTGAAGGAAACAAACATCTTAAAACTCGCAATCGCTCGCACAAATTAATCAAATCCACACATTCGGAAGCATAGCAAATCGTATGGAAAAATAATCAGTCAGATTTCGTTCAATAAGTAAAAATCGCTACAGCAAAAGCATTGCCAAATTCAAACAAAAGAGATTAGCATCACAAAAATCACACAGAATGACAGAAACTCAAGCATTTGACAGCTGAAAATCATCCCAAAAAGCAAAACAAAACAGATGATTGATCGATTAAACTATTAAATAAACACACAAAAATTGATACAAATAGAATGCCGCAACAAAAATATCGGACAATTTAAATATTCATAATTAAATGAACTAAAATCATGGGGAAAGAAGAAAAAAAAAAGAAATTGATGAAAATTTACCTGGCAATTTGGAAAGTTTGACGAAGCGTATGTAGAAGTGAAGCGCAATAACAGCTAGAAAATGGGAATAAATAAGGAGATGGGGAGAATGGATAAGAATTCAGACAGAGATGGGCGAAAATATTGAAAATGTGAAAGAACGATAATCCTGAGAAATGGTTAACGAAATATTATATACGTAAAACGTAACACATACGTATCCGTATATATTATGGGATAGAATTTCAGAGCAACGGATAGAATCCAAGTCGACAACACGTTACTCGTATACTGGAACAAGAGTCGAGGATAGATGAAGTTTGTGATAACTTTTCGTGTTGCATTGATGTATTATGTTAAAATTATGATTTCTTATTCAATTTAATAATTAAATATTTAAAAAATATAATAATTAAATAATTATATTTTTAAATATAATTACAAATTACAAATAATTAGAAAAAATACACATAATTTTAAAAACTAAAGTACGCATAATTAAAAAGTACACATGATTAAAAAGTGTAAGAATTTCATTATGTTTCGTTATGTAAACTCCAAATATGTTCGATAAAGTATTTTTAAAGTTTCTAGTGCAATTTTCTGTTCCGAATACAGACACGTCACTTTAAAAAGACGTTGAATTTCGTGGTAGGATATCTTGAATGAACGACATCTTGGGGCACATGTTAATTGTCTCGAGTTGGAAAATCATGATATTCCTGCATATCATGTTTTTCGTCCTCCACAATCATGTTATGGAGCATGATACATGTGTCGTTTTTATAAAAGAAGTCCAAGATGGATAAATATAATTGGTTAAGTAGTATCTCACGTTATATTTGTTCTCATTCACCTCAAACTGCACTACAGAGGCTTCACCCTTTCCAAAGTTTAAAATAAATTAGATATCTCCAGCACGTGGATGTTATTTTTGCATCCTGGTATGTCGAAATATGCATGCCAAACCCACAAATCTCTTGATGCAACTTCATGTAATATGATTAAATGTTCTTTTTATGTTTACTTTGATATTGTAATGTTCAAGCTGTTAGATAATTTTTCCAAGTCTGGTGCATGCAATCAATGCTTCCAAGCATCACGAGAAATTGCCTTCCAGCATTTTCAGTAGTTAGCTGAGAAATGTCCACTGGTGTTTGTTGCTCAAATACTACTAAGAAAACATATCATACACCATTTCCAAAATATTTTCAAACATTCCAACGTTATTGATGCACTCATACTCGTGTATTTGTCAACGGCATCGTTGGACAAAGATATAATATTATATGCATATAGTCAGATCAGAGTTTCCAAAATGCTATAAAACAAAGATATCCTCATTCAGAATCGCCTTCAAAAATCTTTCTCAATGTAGACGGGATTATCGACGAAGTAATCTCGATATAATTTTTGAGCTCCAGCAACATGTTCTCGATTTTTTTGTTTCTGTTTATAGCCACATACACAGCTTGACTCCCTCAATTCAAGCAATACAACAGCGCGTGCTAATAATTTTTAGGTTGGCGGTCTTTTTGACGAGATGAGCAATTGCATAAGGTAGGACAGCTTTTCATCATCTGACGATGAAGAGTATACGTTTGACATAACAAATAAGTCTATTGAATGTGTTCATATCCTCGTGATTTATTCATCGAGAGAGGAAGGTGTTGTTCTGAGGAGAGAACAATCTGCAGTGTCGAAGGGAGTTCGATTAAAGCGAAGTCAATGTCGAGTGATGCTCGTCTAATAAAGTCTATTGAACGTGTTCATCTTAAATGTGTCATTAGAAAAGAAAAGTCTTTTAGTTTGATTAAGTCATTGTATGAGTAGGGGTAAGCAAGATTTCGGTTAAACCGAATTAACAGACCGAACCGAGCCAATTCGGAAATTCGATTTTTCAATTTAAAAAAAATCGATTATATCGGTTAATTCGGTTTGGTTACGGTTTTCAAATTTTTGAAATCGGTTAACCGAATTAACCGATATAATAAATACTATTATTTGATAAATTTTTATTTTTATCAGTTTTTATATATATTTTAATTTTTAATTTTAAAATCAATCCTAATTCAAATCAATCCTTAATTTTAAAATCAACCCTATCAATTTTTATATATTTTTAAAATTTTAATTTTTATGTTTTTATATCATATATAATTAAAGTTAAATTACAATTTTTTTTAAAAAAAACTAATCGGTTAAGTCGGTCACCGACCGAATTAACCGATTTTAATTCGGTTCGGTTTTTATCGGTTACGAAAATTAATTCGGTCGATTCGATTATGGCTAAATATTTCGGTTTGGTTCGGTTATGGCTAATTCGGTTCGGTCGGTAACCGAACCGACCGAATGCTCACCCTTATTAATGAGTGTAACTTTTCCATTTTAATGGATTTAATTGATATCTAGCATGACTTCATGGAGTAGGTCGGTTGGACTAAATCACATTAAAATTGTTTGTGTCTTTTATTTTGATTTCAAATTTTTTATTAAGTTTAATTATGAAAATTAAAGAAAGTTGGATCAACTTAGATAATAAATTGAAATATATAAAATAATAGACTGACAACTAATTTTATTTATTTTCAATTCGAGTTAAATAACCAGATGAAATGTAGATGAGAAAACAATCAACAACTTATTGTTATCAATGTAAATTGACTTCTATATTACGTGAATTGCAAATTATGTGCTAGTCTTGATATAAATTTTGTGCAAATTTCATAATTTTACGCACGATATAATTATAAAAGAGATTTTCAAATATTTTACAAACTTTTTCAATAAAAACATCTATCAAATCACAATATTGACGACCCCTAAAATAAATAGACTAAAACACGAAATAAAAATAAAATAAAATTTATTTAAAAAAACAAATAAATTACAACTCAAATAAATTAAATAAAAAGTATTTAAATATATATTTAATCTAAATAAATATTTACTATGTGAAGAATATTATAAATATTTGTCATATCTTAAAATAAATATATACGAAACCAGAGTATTTGACCAAATTGCAAGATCCATATTCAAAATATTGAAAAACAAATGTTTTTTTAGAACTTTTTACTTGGTGGATATAATGTTGTTGCAGTAATATTAATATAGTTTTGTTGCGCTATTCAGTTTACTATGTCATTTTTTTATGACGATAAAATCTATAACTGTTATATTTCGGTACAAATTGGTAAATTACGGACTAATGAATTATTCTACAAATCATGTTAGTCGGATAAACCACATTGAGCAAAACATATGTAACAAACTCGTCTGAGAAAATGTTGGTATAGGGAATCAAATTCATAATCATTAATTAAGCGCTCACCTACTCACTCCACCGATCAGACACCCTGAAAGGCTACTATGTCAAAAAAATTTCGTATATGTTTTTAGTGGCTAGTGCAATGTACATCCTCCAAAAATCATCGATCATGAGACCGAATTGGGAAAATTAAGACCAGATAAACTGAAGTAAACGAACAAAATTTTTTGCAAAGAACATAAAAAATTCCCATATTCAATTTAATCACAAATTAGAGTGAGACAAGTTCAAGAACTCACCTATGACAAAGAAAAAGTTTTATTATGTCGTTAGAGTTTGTCGTAAGGCTTAAGGTCATAAACCCGTTTAGAGAGAAACTGAGATTTTACAAGGATGCCAATAAAATGAGTTAGATTTCTTCGTATGGATCCAATAACCATCATTGTCTTAAAATATATATTTTTTTGGAAAGGAAGTATCAATATTTGTAGAGCAAGGCTAGTGTATATTATATTATATATAAATATACAAACATATATATAGATTTAAAAGAACATTAAAAAACATAAAAATACAGAAATCTAAAAGAAATTTTAAAAGTAAATAGCTTGAGTAATCCTTCATATCACTATTTCTTAAATTTAATATTGATTAATAACCTGACAATAAATTTAATCATTAATCAGCATATTATACGCGATCGATTCAGTACAAATGAATTGAATTAATAATAAATTCCTTCTACCTTGAAGACGAAAGAAACAAGTTTATGAAATTATGATCTAATAGTGAATGTAAATCGACAGATTATATGAACAACGAATACACAATTTCGTTGCTAAAATATACTCATCAAAGAATGAATGAAGAACAAATCTAAT
The DNA here is from genome assembly GCF_012295235.1 of Primulina huaijiensis. Classification (NCBI taxonomy): domain Eukaryota; kingdom Viridiplantae; phylum Streptophyta; class Magnoliopsida; order Lamiales; family Gesneriaceae; genus Primulina; species Primulina huaijiensis. Next base: position 23,230,869 of record NC_133306.1, read on the forward strand.
GCTCAGTAATGGCAATCAATCAAAGAAGAGGTGGAGAAGATGATAACTTCTTCTTTTGTAGTAAAAGGAAACTTTGGCTGATCCTCTCGATCATCTTCCTGGGCTGGAAGATTAAGGTCCAATGACGAAAGATTCCTCGGCCTTTTGACTTCCTGAGACTCTCCGTGGCTACTACTTGCCGCTGGCGGAGGAATTGGCCTGTGCCGGCGCATGTGGCCGCCTAATGCCTGACCGGAGGCGAATTCAGCTCCACACAATGAACATTCATGAACCCTACATTTGTTTTGAGGAGGAGAAGTACTGTGGAAAGCTGGATTTGAGAATGGAAGCGAGAGAGTTGATTCTTGCTTGTTTCTTGAAAATGGCTGCTTCTCTTCTATGGAAATCATTGGTTTATTATTGGGTTTTTTATGGCTTGATCTGTGGCCGCCCAAAGCTTGGAATGAAGGGAAACTTTTGTCACAAGTCTTGCACCGGTAGAGCTCCGCCACCGCCACCCGGGGAAGTGACGAGTTTCGGGATTGTCCTCCGGATAAGAGAATCAAGCAGTTAGCCATGTATTCCTCCTCCTCATCAGCACTACTCGGCGTGAGCTCGCCTGAATTATGAGAACTGCCGGAGAATTCAAAACTCATCGATCCACCACCTCCAAAACCGGCGCCTCCGCCTAGCTCGGCTACGCTATATGAGCTAGCGGCCAACATTGTTAATGCGAGCGGGGAGGAGGGCCTTGGCCGCTTGCTGCGTTTACCCTTGATCATAATCACTTCTCGATCACCTTGCATGATTCTATAGTGTTTTTTTTTAGCTTAATTCCTTTTCGGGAAATTACTGAATCCAAGGTAAGCAGAAACTTTGATTGCTAAAATGTATATAATTGAAGGATTTTGAGGCTGAATTTTGGGCTACAAGTTAACATGTATAAGTTTGTACTAAAGTAGAAATCTACAACATGGAGGATATGTATACATTTATACACATCAATAGAATATGTTGAAGAAGAGGTTTCTTCATTTAGTTTGTACTATCTTTAAAAAAAAAGAAAAAAAAATAAGAAACGTAGAACAATACATAAGATAAGCTAAGTTGATTGTAAGTCAATCAAATAATTTGGTCTTTTATTTTAATTTACTGCTTGTAGCAGATAATCTGACATTAATTCTCCTAAAAAAAAAAATAGAAAATGGGAAAATAAGTAAGAATTGGTTGGCTAGGAAGCAAAGGGATTGCTTACTTTTTGGGATGGCAATTGGATTCCTTGTGGATGGTTAGAGTGAAAGGCCAGCCCACTACTTATTCCTCTTAGTTTTTTTTTCTACTTATATTTTATTTATTTATTTATTTATAAGTTAATCATATTTTAATTTACTGCTTCAGTCTAGCAACCTGCAGTGAGATACAATAAACTATAGAAAATGTAAATCTTGAGAATAATTTTTCACGATTTCTGTTTTCTTAGTTAATTATAGGTATTATAGCTTGAGTTTGCATTAATATGTGTGCATGATATAATATAAAATTATAACCTATTGGCTATTGCTTCGTTTATTTAGGAAAAAAAAGACTATTTATGACTTAAAGAAAAGACAAATAAACATGGAATTGAATCGGGCGCCTAAAATGTCAGTAGAGTTGACTTTAAATCATTATTATGAAAGACTTTAATTAATAATATGGTAATAATATTAATAGTGGTAATGATTTAATTTGTCGGAGAAAATACATATTCGAATCCCATGCCAGCCACGTTTTGCAATAATGCTGAAACTCTTAATTTTTAATAATCGGAGAAAACATTCTACGTGCACTCCAAGACTAACACAAACTTCGTTCTATAAACGATGTCTTTTCTCACGATAATAATATATATTTGTTTATTTGTGATTTACTATATATATGCTTGCTTAGTTTTAATCACGTGTCTTTAATTTTCGGTAGTTTTAGTAATTTTTCCATAAACTTCATTTTTAATCATGTATTTTTTAGTTTTCGATAATTCTAGTCATTTTTTCGCAAGAATCCTAATGTGGCATACTGCACTGTGACTATATCAGCGTCACATTATCGTCACGTGGAAAATGACTGAAATTGAAAAATTCAAATATAATAGATTAAAATTTATGATATAAAAAACTAAAATCATAACTACTTTTTTTAATCCAAAATATTTATTTAATTAATCTGTTTAAAAAAAATTGGGATACACCGTATTTTTTCAAAAAAAAATTTATTTAAATATTTTATTTCTCCAATGATCTTCTTAAATCTCTATTTTATCCTTACTTTTTAAATCTCCACTTTATCACTTCGCTTTTTTACTGGATTTAAAATAAGGTTTGTTCAATCTTTTTATTGAAATATAAAAAACAAAATTGTTAAAGTTTTATCGAGTAAATTAGTAACCACAATTTTTTAATCAACATTTTACTTACACACATTAAAAATANATATATATATATATATATATATATTTATATAACTACATACAATAACTCATAGTATTATACTCTTTTTAGTAATTTTGACAATAAAAAGATTTTATAATATCAAACACATTAACAGTTTTAACTTATTTAAAATAAGTTCATTTAAACACTTTAACAACTTATTTTTAAAATAAGATATCACAATTTATAAGCTCTTAAAATAACTTATAAGACATAAAAATTTATAAGTTGTTTTAAATAAATTTAACCAAATATTCTCACAGGAGACGTGTGATTCTCTTACAAAGGACATGCTCACGTAGTTTCCTTCCAAGAAAGACACTAATATATATTAAATTATATGTGTAGTAATTATTAAAACTGGATAATTCCTTTTAATAATACACCATATATAATAATTAATAATATTGGGCGGTGGATTTACTTCATATTTATTTATTTATTTATTAAAACTATGTATTTTTAAATAAAATGCAAACTGTAGAGATTCTTTGCTTGTGTGCGTCGAGTATAGGGTTTAGAGCGGAGTGCACGTAATTGTGTATCTTAGGTATACTTTAGCTGTTTACATTACTATTTACTTGTTGACACCACAGGCAACACATTTATTAAATCTTTTTTTCATAAAACGAAGAATATAAATATTTAATTCATCAATCAAAAATTTATTACTTAAATCCGCAGGTTATTTCGATGGGATTGATTTTAGATCATCTACTTTAATTCCTTGTGTTAACCCATTACAAATTTAAATATAATTGCAAATCAAAATTCTGTTTTTTTGGAAATTAAATTTATGGTTGAGTGCATACATGTTTAATAATTATGAATTCATATTTGGATTCATGAAATTAATTAAATATATAGTAACAAAGAATAGTACATAATCCTTAAAAAAAAAAAAGAATAGTACATAATTGTATAAAAGAAGTCAGAAATTTTTTTTATCAATAAATAAATTTTTAGATCAAAAGAGTCTGTTCAAATACAACATGTGTACTTGGCAGAAAACAAAAATCGCAAATATGAGTCAATCCATCCTAGAACAAAAGATACGAGGATACCGGATATCGCAATTAATGGATACTTAACATTGAAGAATGTTGTGAAGATCCTAAAAATCCACATATTTAGTGACATAAAAAATGATTTAATGGATAATTAAATATGACTTTATGACCCTAAAAACGTGGTTTAGTGACTGAATAATCATGAAGTAGTGGTTTGAGATATGAGATCATAACATGTAGTTGAATACCTTATCAACGCTCTAAAAAAATATCAATTACCACACATAAATCACATTTCACAAGATTAAATTCTCTCATATTCGGAAAACGATTCAATAACAAAACACTCGAGCAACACTTAACTCAATTTCAAGCAAAAATTTTCGTCCAAGAAGCAAGCCAAACAGTATCAAATTTTGAACAACACTCGACCCTTGTTTGAGGCAATTTCGAGCATCAAGGGAATATCATTTCGAGCAACAAGTCATTTATACTTATTTGGAGAAAAGAACAAGTTAGTGTGCTTATAACTATGTTTTAAAATGATGATGTTTTTGTTATTTTTGAAAACTCGATAGTACATTAAACGGTTTATGACTTTTGATTCTGTATATATTTCGTTCCGAATGATCCATTTGTTATGCTATGAAATCTTGAAAATGCGCTATTAAGATTCGAGTTAAAAATGGTAAGGAAATCTTCGAAACGTGAAAAGATAAGATAAGACCCTAATGCGGTGGGTTATAATAACCGATATACGGTCTATCCCCCTTAGAGAAGTAACAAATAGGGACTGATCAGTATATCATGGATAAGAAGATGAATAATAGTGCTTTGTATAAGTTGATACTCCAATTACGATATGTTTTGATACCTTGTTTCGAATTCTATTTATCTCATGTATTGATTCATGTTGCGACATGACACCTTTGAACTCAAGTTGTATATATATTTTGTACTCTTGTGTACGATTAGTCCCCCACATGCTGAGTGTTTCTTCAAACTCATCCCTTACTTCCCTCCCCAGATAAAGGCGAAAATCAAGTGGAAGAAGGCGAACAACACATGTTTTGGGGTTGATGATCAAGTTCGAGATATGAAGTTTCAAGCACCGATTTTAGTTTTATTTTCCTTTACGTTATCGCTTCCACAATTGTATATGCACTGTAAAAACAATTATGGTTATATAATAGGTTGGCTTTTGGCTATTTTATGTACTACACGACTTGTTATTTTGCGATTTTAATTATTAAACAACGTCGATAACACGTCTCGGTTTTGGAGCGTGACAAATGTCACATACATGGAGATATAGTCATTCTTAGATAGAGTAGCATGAATTTTTCCACAGGGAGGTAATCATCAATAAAGACCATCCTATTGCAAACTGAGTAACATGAATTTTTCTGCAATTCGGGGAGGTACTCACCAATAAAGATCATCCTATTGCAAACTACGTTTCTTCGGTATAATATCTATACAGTTGATCTTTAAGATAAGATTCTGATTACCTCCGTGTAAGCCACCGCAGGGGATTCCAAGAAGGGTGATTTGGGAAGAATCGTACCACCGGTTTGTGGATTGTGATCGGATGAACCGGCTGCTTCTGTCGGGCCAGAAGTAGCGGGCTTTCCTTTTGGAAAAAGCATGGGTATACATACTGGGCCTAGGTGTAACAAGTGCAACTCCATGTCATACCTAGTTGGAAAATGTTAGTGCGCGATTTCGAGATCGCCGATCTCCAATGGAAGAACGTAGAAGAATTGGAGAAGAACACTCAATACTCATACATTATCTTATATACCTAGGACTAATGAAAATAATAATTTTGATCATATTATCAATCAATTCTCGATTTTAATTAGTCCGTTAATTTGTACTTTTTTGTCTCTAAATTTTAGTTATTTTTCATCATAGTGACGATATAATGGGTTTTTAATTATACATCAAGACCTATATACTCTTGATTGTTGCATTTGAGGCCTTGTAATTCTTCTTTTCTGGCTTTAAATTTACTTGAAGCATCTCATTTGACAAGTCTACCGGGGATTGCATGGTCCGATCCCATTGTTGCATGCACCCCATTCTTTCTTGATTTGTCCACATTTCCTTGGACCCTTTTCACCATCTTTCGAGTAATCGAACTCTTATTCAACATCTAGTTATTATTAATTAGTTCGCCAATCATATATGATCTATTCTTAAAAAAACAATAATAATATTGCTGCCGCATATTTAATTTGCATTAAAAGTCTAACTTCAAAAATATTCATTGTTACATGCAAAAAATAAACTGCTTCTTTATTCTTTTAAAGATACACGCGCATAAATCTATTTTATACCAAAAAAACATATATAACAGCCGAGTAAATTTTTTTAAAAAAAATGTTTCATAATTTGCTTTTTTCCTACCTACCTCCATGACTGGCGTCCACGAATAATGATTAACTAAACAACAGGCTGTAATAATTATTGTTAATTATGTTTAAAAAATACTTATTATAATTTAATTGTAAATTCATCAAAAAATGTGTCAGCCCGGTTCTGGGGGTGATTCCCCGAACCAGCCCATGCATGCCCACCGGATTACCTTAAGTTTGAAATGAGGATAAGAATGAAGATAGAGATTTGATCTCCACGAATTTAGGTTGGGAGAGAAGGGGAGATGGGAGAGAGATACTATTCGCAAACCCACACCACTCCATTGCATCCCTACTGAGCCCACGCACCGCTTTCTTGTAGGCTGCAGCCTCCTGTCTCCTACATATATATACATTAATTATTTGGTGAAGTGTTTCCAGAATCAATCTTATAAAGTTCAATAAAAATACAGTTAACAAAAAATATATTAAAATCAATAAATTCAATAATGGTTTTGGCTAGGAATATAAAGAAGGTCAACATGGTTTTTCCGATTAATTAGTCCTAACCACTTCAACTTGAAAATTATTAGTATACATACATATATATTACTTTGCTTATAATAAATAGATAGATCATATTAAAGTTGTCGTTTCTTGTTGTAATATATATATTTTTTATGAGGGACTTCTCTTGTAATTTAGATAAAAAAAAATATTTTTGTTTGTTAAAGATAAATGAATATGGGTTTATTTGGGAGCGAAAATTTCTCAGAAAAAAACAAACAAACATAAGTGTCATTCTAGCTAGTAGTAATGTTTGGTAATAATAATATTTTTTTACTTTTAATTAAATGTTCGATTGATATGCTAGCTAGCTAGTACTATTTTGTTTTTCATATGTTAATTGTTTAGCGGAATAAAGCTAATCTATTCGTGATGGTCTAACAGGGTCCTTGGACCTTACAATGGGTACTGTCCCATTGAGAAGAATGATCAAGATGTGGTCACATATAATTTTTTCATGTGAGATGTATACAAATAATACGAGTTACACGTAAAATTGATCAAATTTTAGTTATTGATCTTACCGAGGGACAATACAGTAGCGGAGTCAGAAATATGACTCTGTCCGGATTAAAATTTTAAACTCTAAAATCTTTTAATATTTTAAATTTAATCAATCGTGGATCGCCCGGGAAGCTAGGTGGTCTGTTAAGTCAGGCAATAACATGAAATGTCTACTCCAAGAAATTGTATAAAATGGGTCGACTCGAATTAAAATGTCAAGAATGGGGACCCTTTTGGAAAATACAGTCAAAAAAATGGATAAATCATAAATGTGCTTTATTGGAAACCCAATACCCATGTTCTGCACAAATTCATGCTTCCACGCACTAATTTTTATTTCATTTTCTTAAAAAAAATTATATTATTTTTTTAATTAGCAAATTGCCCACTTTATTGTCAAGAATCCAGGACGTTGAAAACGTATAAAAAGCAATCTATGTCTAAGGGCATGTGGAGCCAAATTCAATGATAGATGGCCCACTCTATTTTCAAATTTCCACACTAATAAAATGCACAAAAAGTGACGTGACTATTATTATTATTATTATTATTATTATTATTATTATTATTATTATGTAAAACGTATTATTAATACTGATTGTTATTAATTGAGTTAACTTGTCTCAAATGGATTTGAAAAAAAGAATAGTCTCACACACACACATGTATATACGTATCTAGTTTGTCGATTTTAATAAATTAATTTCTGATATAAATTTTTTTTAAATACTTGACAACGACGGAATGATAATATCATCAAGAAAATGAAAAAAAAAACAGAAATAATTTAATGTCGTTAATATGTTAAAAAGTATGTCATATAATGGCGAAAACGTCGTAAAACGAAGTGATAAAAAAGAAAAGTATCGTCCTTCCTACTATTTGAGGGAATATCTAGTTTTTAATTTTTCTCGCAAAAACATTACAATTCAGACATTTTTTTAAAAAATATTTTTATTACAAGGATAATGTCCTCGAGATATCAATTTCTTTTAATTTTGAGACATAATTATTATAATTGAATCTTAAACATACGACTTAACTAAATTTAATTAAGAAGTTGGTGTGCAAAAAATTCAGGAAATCCAAGTGGTACACATGATGTGACGGAAATGTCCCTGGAAGATAAATAAACCTTAATTTAGGGGTTTATTTCATCCTACCCATGTGGACATTGTCCTTATGATAGAATGGATGATCAAGATTTACTCATGCATATATAGGACCTATTTTTTTAAAAAATTGTATGTGTGACAATATCTTACCCGTTGAAATGAAGTGAGGGTAGTGTCCACATAGATAGGATCTCATCTACCTTAGAGCACCATTAACCCTGCAGATTGAGCTAATTGCGGGATTGAAAAGACTGTCAGAAACAAAATGGCTTTAGTGGCAACAACATTCAAAAGCGAACAAATTGATTCTCAATAGGCAGACCAGAGCCAACATCTTTCATATGTTGCAATAAAGTAAGTTTTTGTGATAAGATATTAAGAATTTTTTTTTTTGAAAACTATGTGCATATTTACAAATAATATTTTTGATCTAAAAATAATATTTTTTAATTAATGATTCAAATAAGACATCTATCTGTTTTACAAAAGTTTTTGTTGTTGTAATAAGATCCACTTAATATTAAATTATTATATTTTTTAAAAGTAATTATATCCGAATACATTAAAGTATCTTCCCCGAAAACATTTTCCTTTTTTAAAATAAAATAACGGGTACATCATTAGTTTATTAGGAATAGGGCCCTTTTATGCCTCAATATCAACTTTTTGTCAAAATATTTAAAAACGATACAGTTCGGTTATGATTCAAATTATAGTTTGAATTGAGTAATTATCTTTATTTTTTAAAAAAAAATAAAATAAAATTATGAATTAAAATTGATGAAAAACCACAAGATAATTAATATATCATATAGAAATATCAATTATTAATTGCACAATAACAAGAAACTTTATACTTTTTACTTTTTTAGCATGAAAATGTTCACACACATAGATATTTACAAACACATGAAGTAAGAAAGACCTAGTTATATTGGAAAACATAATTTTCAGGTGAAAATTTGAAGTTTTGGTTTGTAATTTGAGATATGTTCTCATGATTTGACACGAATTTTTGCTAGATTTCTAGTTTAAACTATGAAAAAATTAGATGAAATTATAAAATGTGTCCTATAAATCGGCCAAGTTTGGACCAAGTTGAATAAGTTAGTTGTTTTTGTTTTTGTTGTATATTTAATACCATCGCGACAAACATTACAATATGTTTGGTATTACATTTACACTACTGAAAAATCTACTAAAATTATAAAAATTCAAACTTTTTAGACTATGACCAAAACGAAAGCACAAAAACTATTTTAAGGATGTTTTATTGATCAATTTTGTTAAATAATTTTTGATCGGACCTAAATCAAGAAAAAATATTGATTTTTATGTTGAAATTATTATCAATCACCAATAAAGTGGAATCTATTACTGTGTGCTGTTGTTCTCATGAAAAAAATATGGATTGATCGATCTCACGATATAGATCCGTAAAACCGTATTCGAAGACACTTGCTTAAAAGAAAATACATCAACTTTTAGGGCAATTTTGTAATTTTATGATTTTGACTTCTGTAATCAATTCACATATATTAACTGTTACCAACGACATGACCTGACAAAAGGTAGTAGAACGGAACTACAAATATACTACCCAAAATTATTATATTCACTCAGAGCATTGAGCCCTTCAAAATGTTCAAACTTTTAAGAAACTGAAAACAACGCTTCCTTTCTTCTCCTCACTTCTCATTAATGCACTAATCTGAAACCACATTTGCAGAGATTAGTGCAATGGAAGTGCTGACAAGTAGCCGATGCATTGTGCTTGTATTTCTTGTGGGTGCATTTTCTTACCAGGTTTCAGCATTGCTCAATCTCACTCTCCCTGGGCAGCACCCGGACCCTGAATCTGTTGCTCAAGATGTTCACAGGCAAGAATTTGCTTCCTTTTGCTATCATTTTCTTCTGAGTTTTGGCTTCTATTTGTTTTTTCGTGTAGGTTCAGTTTAAGCTTCTCCGGTCTCACTTTCTCTACATTTGGGCGTAAAAACTTTAGTCCAACACCGAAAATGTTTGTTTACAGTGTTCTATGGCAATGTGCATGTTTAGGATACCAGTTCCTCTAAAACACACAATTTTTTAAAAAATGTGTGTTTTTTTCCTTCGAGGGACTAACGACCGGGTCGCGTCTGAAACCCAAAAAATGTGTGTTTTTTTCCTTCGAGGGAAACGACCCGGTCGCGTCTGAAACTTTTTGGGTTGTCTATGGTACATGTATACAGCGTTGGACTTATACCGCTCATGCTGTATCTAACTCTGTATAACACAAAATATGAGCTGCAGAGTTGTGGGATTTCATCTTTCTCTGTCTTGACAGCTTTTTACTATTTGACTGTTTTAAGCAAATTTAAGAGGATATACAGTAAGGAGATCAAAATGTATTAAAATGTTGGACTAAATTCTTGTTGGCGCACGCCCCGAGAGAACAAGTTTTTCTTCTTGATGGTGGTCTTCCATGTCAGACATCTTTGTGTGTTTGAATCTATAAACTTACTTGAATTCGTGTATACATGTTAAGCTAAAGTGTGGTCCTCCATCAACTTTGCAATCTTCTGTTGCATGCCATGGAATCCTATGTGTGTCGTCTTTCATGAATTGACTAGCGACAAGTACATGCAAATGCTCACTATAATTTAGATCTTATACTGGGCCCTGAACAGATTTTCTTTTCATTAATTCCCGCAGAAGAGTCAATGCATCTATGTCAAGGAGACAAATGCTATCCTACACCACCAGTGACCAGTCATCCACTTGCTTCACTGGCAATCCCATGGATGACTGCTGGCGTTGCGACCCCAACTGGCAACTCAATCGTCAAAGGCTTGCAGATTGCGCCATTGGGTTTGGTCAATATGCTTTTGGTGGCAAAGGGGGGCGTTACTATGTCGTGACAGATTCATCAGACGGCGATGCCGTCAACCCAAAGCCGGGAACCCTTCGATATGCAGTCATTCAAACGGAACCTCTGTGGATTGTTTTTCCCACCAATATGCTCATTCATCTCTCCCAAGAGCTGATTTTCAACTCCTATAAGACTCTGGACGGCCGGGGAGCAAACGTACATATAACCGGGGGAGGATGCATAACATTGCAATATATAAACAATGTCATCATTCATAATATACACATACACCATTGCTACCAATCGGGGGAGACAAATGTTAGGTCGAGCCCAACACATTATGGGTGGCGTACACTATCAGACGGTGATGGGATCTCCATATTTGGATCAAGGGACATTTGGATTGATCATTGCAGGTTGTCAAATTGTAAAGATGGCTTGATTGATGCCGTCATGGGATCCACTGCAATCACCATATCTAACAACATATTTTCTCACCATAATGAGGTCATGTTATTAGGCCACAGCGACAATTATTTGCCCGATTCTGGGATGCAAGTGACCATAGCTTTTAACCATTTTGGTAAAAGATTAATCCAGAGGATGCCAAGGTGTAGAAGGGGATACATACATGTGGTAAACAATGACTTTACAAGGTGGGAAATGTATGCGATTGGAGGTAGTGCGAGTCCTACCATCAATAGCCAAGGAAACCGCTACATTGCCTCATTTGATAACAATGCAAAGGAGGTAAATCTTTTTCCTTGAACAATGTACCATCATTCCGGCACATCCCATGCCCAGGGGCTCTACGAAAAACATCAATTCCTACAATCCAGCATGAGACAAAAGATTACATATTACCGACTTAGGTCTGTCCGAGACCATTATCTAAAATCCATCATATTGAACTTATTTTGTGTTGTAGGTTACGAAACGGTTGGATACTTCGGATGAAGAATGGAGGGATTGGAATTGGAGGAGTGAAGGAGATATAATGGTGAATGGAGCATTCTTCGTGGCGTCAGGACAAGATGTAGGGGTGAAATATGAGAAGGCTTATAGTGTGGAGCCCAAATCTGCTGCAGATATCGACTTGCTCACGCTCAACGCTGGTGTCCTTAGGAGCAGGTCTTTTTACTTATTCTTTCTTTAACTTTGTTCTCTTTTTCCCTTTTTCCTGTCTGTTGCTTTTGCTCTTTTTATCAAAGAACTGGTCACAAATTTTGCGCTAAGAGATTAGCGCTGATTTATGTCAAGGTGCTGGAGAACCCAACATACAATCTTACAAACATTTACAAATTTCTCACACATTTAAAGACCTCACCAATATACACATTGAACCATAACCAGATCATCTCCGCCGATAGTACCCATTGGTTGAATTTAAAACCATTTTTCATGCTTAGGATCCACGAGGCAACTTGTCCAAGCAAGTCTTGCTTGCCATGGCATAGCCGGATTTAGCTGATATGGGTGGCGGTCGACCCCGGCCGTGGCATATTTTCTGTAAAATTGTGTTTTTTTTTTAATTATACGAACACAAAAATAATAATTTAATCTTCCTATATTTTTCTTTGCATGATTGTCCCTATAACGTCTCCTTTGAGTCCACACTCACTTTAGAAGAAGGTGGATTCAAGTTTTGGGAGAAATCAATCGTACCACCTTGAAAACATTTTTCAATTTGTCAATAAGACGACCGATGCTTATATCTGGCTTACAGCTCTATTCGACATCCTTTACTAAGGGAGCACACATAACATTACCACATACGTTCTACATTTCATTTGCGTAGAGATCAATATATCAGAGTCATCAATCAAAATGCTATACCTAACTTGTTTCTTTCTGTCAGCAGGGGTAACAAAAGGGCTAAGTGGGCAGGAGATAGCTCTGGAGCTGATTTTGATTCAAATTCCGACGGCTTTGACGACTATGATGACTACTCGGGGAGCCAGAAGCCTTACACTAATAACTCTATCCTGACCACTTTTCTAACGATCTTGACAATCTTTTTATTTCTACATGGCACTACGACTTCCATTCTATAGTGGAAGCCATGTAATGACTATGGGAGAATCCCAAGTATGGTTTCCTTCCCATTTTAGTTGTGATATTTAGCTTTTACTAGTTTCGAGAAAACTTTCTCGGTACAGACCCAAAAATCAATATTCAGGAAGACTGGATTTGGGATCAGCTGGGGTTGTCACGGCGTAAACCTTTCAACTTCGTGTATGATATTTGCCAATCGACTCTGCCCCTAAAAGTAAATCACAACAGAGAGCCTCGATTTCGTCCTTACAATAAAATCACCAAACAAGAAAATCTTCAAATTTCAAACATTTGTCGGAAAATATATATTTTACACTCAAAATTCATTTAGATCACCTCAGCTCAATAAATCTCCTGCTCTACCGGGGTTGAATCATGTGTTGTATGGACATAAAACGTCAGATAAATCTAGAAATTTGTCCACAAAAATGTATGTGGCCATGAAAACTGAGTTCAGTGTTCTTAAGAAAAGTGAAAGCTTATGCGCGATGTGAGGAAAAAGCTTTCGCTTAAGACAAAAGCCTGAAAAAACAGTCATCCTTTGGTTGACTAAATAAAAACTATAAGTGCAAAAAGCATGTAAAAAAGGAAAAATTGATTGGGTGGGCTGAACCCATAGTTTGATATATTTATCATAGACGGAAGGGCATTTGAGAGGGAGCAGAGAACTGTAATTGGGGGGAAAATTTTGCCATTCACCGCAGCTATGTTTTGCGTCATGTAAGATTCTGATTCTCTACTCCGCTAATTTTCGTTGCATTATCGATCACAACAATTTCATATTTTAAAGGGTCGCCAAATTTCGGAAACTTAGCGACGGAGTTTATAAACCGTCGCGAAATGTGCGGCTGTCGCACATTGGCGACGGTTAGAGATAAACCGTCGCGGACTAGATCGGCGACGGTTTACTAAACCGTTGCTAATTGGCGACGTTTAATCTAAACCGTCGCTAACTAGATCTGCAACTGTTTTGTTAACTGTCGCTAAATAGCGACGGTTTTTACATAACCGTCGCTCTTTTGCGACGGTCATGTCAAAACCGTTGCTAAATGCGTTTATATTCCACACTACACTTTCTTGTCCTTGTTTCTATATTGGCGTGTTTGTGTCTTCTCCGACAACTCCGTGTTCCCGTTTTTGAGGTATCAAACTCGAGATTTCATATTCTGATTCTTATTATTATGTCTTGTTCAGATTACTATTTTTTCTATCGTATGTCAATTAATTAAGTGTTGAAAAATGTTTCAGATTTATAAATTATGATATACAGTTTTCTATCTTACATATATGGATTCTTATATTCAATTCCAGTCCATGTAGATAGAATGAGGTTGGTATATTTAGGTCAGTGTCATGTTGATTTATCCGAGTTGGTTACATTTTCTTGTACAACTCTTTAGACCTAAAACTGGATTTTGTATTGTGAGAACTTTAATATAAACTATGTTGTACTTGGTAAAAATCCGAGTTTCCACAAAGTTTCGATGCTCGATGGGACGATGTCAGAAGTTTCAGAGAACAACAAATGATGCATTCAAACTAAATCTCTTTTTGGTGAAAGATGAATGTTAAATTTCATTAGTTGATTTTTTATGCCTATCCAAATATTTGTCATTCTCTTAAATTTTTAATATTGTATGGTTTCTCACTTGCTTTATTCTTCGCAATGTTACTCTTCTTTAAGATATGTTATTTTTAATTTTTTCAGCTCTTAAAACATATGGTCAAACTGTCTTCACAGGCTACCTCAGGTAGGTCGCTTTCTAAATCTTTTGTTAGTTTTTTCTGATTACTAAAAAAAATTATATGTTTATGCTATAATATCATCGTACACAGGCGCACGCTGCCGAAGCGTTGCTGCCCTCTTACAAAGAAAAAGATGCATATGTATGTACAAAGATGGAAGAGAGCAAAATAGAGCTGAAAAAGCCCAATGATGTTGTGATCAACATCCATTAAGATATGATCAACAACTGTGAGGTAATTCGGGAACTCTTGAATTTGAAAACAAATTAAAACACACAATTGATGAATTTGAAATAACTTGTATCGATAGATGGATGAGGGGAAAAATAGTAGATAAAAAATGACGATGCGGTCTACTGCATACTCAAGTTTGATGACTGTGTTATCTTTATCAGCAATGAGTTGATCAAAGATTGGAGACACTCGATGGTATGTTTGGCTTAATTCTAAGCTATAAAAATCGTATTAGACTTCATCAATATCGTAATTTTAACTCCAATATTCGGAATCACAGTCTACCCATAAAGGATTCATGAATTTTATGAAAAGTTACAAACCTAGAAAGTGTTTCTGTGTAGATTGCAATTTTTTTGCTTGTTCAGAGAATGATGACACTTTCAGTTTATTTCAATCAATATTATTTTTAGTTTCTTCGTTGTTTTGTCGTTCAATACCCAGCTACATTACTGTAACTTTGTGGCCGAGGAATCAGCACTCTGACAAATAGTACATGAGAATGACGGGATATTCAGCTCTCTAATCATATACCCCATTTCCTTTTTATTTTTAAATGTAGTATCTGCAACGAATTTTCTTGTGTATCATGGTTCTTGCTGGGAAGGAATTATTGTTTTGACGTGTGGATGAATGAACTTCAGTATGTTGAATTGGGTTTTGTGTGCAGTCCCTTGGAGGTTTAGCTGTTAGACATTGGTATGATGGTGGCTGTGTCGAAATGGTGTGTGAAATTGATACGCTTCCAGTAATTATCAGGTGCTTACATATGGTTTTGTTGATCAGAAGTTCCATTATTTTATTAAAAACTAATTTTCCTGCATTGTATAGTTAATTTTTTTTATATAAATATTTTTGTTTAAAAAATTAGAAACTAAGTTCGAAAATTTAAATATCAAAAGTAATTTTTTCTGATTTTTAATAATATTTTTATTTTTTTTATTTAAATTTAATTTTTCATGTTAAAACAAAAGAAATAAGAGCATTTTGATTTTTGAGGATAAAAAAGAAGTTGAGATATTTTGGGATTATAAAATTAAATCTCACAAAAATTATTGTGCTTTTTTAGCATATGATATATGGAAATTTACCAAAATGTTTCCCTAAATTGGTTTCTTTCTTCTTCTTCTTTTAAATATATTTTTAATAGTCAAAAATTGATATTTGTATTGTAAATCATGTTTTTCTCTTATTTTTCCAAAATGATGCAATGGTGTTAAATATGTGATGTCAGTACTCAGTAGCGCCATGTGAGCATCATGGCCAAATAAGACTGGAACAAAAATAAAAAAAAAAAAAACCAACATGAAATATTAGGCTATTCTCCTCGTATGATTCAAAATAAAATAATCAAAATAGATTTTTTAATTATCATGTCCAAATAATAAAAATTCTTTTAGCCACTAAAGCATTCTATCAAGTTGTTATATCCAGAGCCAGCCGGACTTGATGTGAGTCTAGTGGTTCCATTGCCTTGTACCCAAATCCAAAAGAGGGCCCAAAAATAATATTTCACTTAAACATGGTAACGGTCTTGTTTGTGTACTTTTTTAGACTGGAGATAGTATCGTTTATTTAGCTGACCATCAGTTTACCGTGCTTTCAATATTCAAAGAATCGCCTTGTTCTTTGTGAGCTTAATCGGTTTTGGGAATCTCAATTTCTTGTTAACTGAGTTTGCTGTGATGAAACAGTTCAGTTCAATAATTTATTATTTCGGGTTTGGTGTAGAATTATGGGAATTTTCATTTGTGAAGTAACGGACAGTCAATATATCTTTATTTGCTTGTGATCTAAGTGAAACTAAAGAAATGAAGGGCCCTGAATGATATTTTTTCTTTAATTGGTAGTTTATCATCATAATTTAACTTTCAAATAAAACCAAGCACTAAAGGATTGCATTTGACAGTGTTGAAGAGGTTGCCTTCAGCTTCAATGGAGGAAAAGATTCTACTGTAAGTTGCTTTACACTCTTGTGCCATTTCTGCCAATCCGATTGTTAAATCCTTTTGCTTACTTAATACTAGAAATAAACACATCATATTTATGTTTGTAGGTTTTATTGCACCTTATAAGGGGTGGCTATTTATTGCAAAAGGCTGGAAAGAATGTCCACAGGAGACAGCAGAGATGCTGAAATCACATTTCCAATGCCGACAATTTATTTTGAAAGCCCATCTGCTTTTCATGGAATAAACTCATTCACTTATGACACTGCGCTAGCATATGTGATTATTTCTTTTTTTAATATAATCAGTTTTATCTTATTTTTCTTTTTCTGGTTGATCCTTCTCTCTTCTTCATGGTTATATCTATGTTACACTGAATTTATCATATCAATTGCATATTGTTGGATTCGTCGATACATTATGGGTCCTTTATTTGTTACATGTGGGGACCAATCAATCCAATGTCTATTCTCAGCCGGTATAGCATAAACACGACCCTCTTGTGATTATCTTCAAAATACCGAAACTCGTCAGAAATTCAGTTTGGCTAAATTCAGTTTCGGTTTGCTTCTTGTGTTTACAATTTCACACGTGAGTAAATATGTTATAAATACAATAAAAAGTTTTGTTAACATCAAAATCAAAATTACGAACATGAAATGTTCCAACAATCTCCTCTTTTTGGTGATCAAAAAACTTGGATAAACAATCGATTCAACTAACATATTTCTCCTCCTTTTCGTGTGAATCAAAAAGTCATATTTTCGAAACATTTTAAGCACAAAATTTTCTCTCCCTCGATATTTAAAATAATCTCTCCATTAAAATTATAATGAGTTCTCCTCCTATATTTTTGAAAGTTCGCTGTCGCTGCAATCCTCTACGAGTCTAGTTTGCAACGCAAAAAGCGGTTCGTCATTTGGACACTCGAGCAAGGAGATATGTCATTTTCTCACGGTCGCTGCAAGCTGCAGGTCTGGTTCAGTTCAGTTTCAGCTGGTCTGGTTCAGTTTCAATTTCAGTTGGTGTGCTAAATCAGCTAGGTTGATTTTAGTTTGTGCACAAGCAGTAGTTTTAACGTCATTTATCAGCATATTAAGCTTCGATTCAGACTTTGACTTCTGAATATGATTTGTAGATCATCGTATTATCTTTCCAACGCATACTGAATCGCTTCATTCCAATAACCGAGCTGAGAGATATCACCAAAATACAACAACTGCTCATACCTAACTCATGATTGATGTTTTCGTGCAATCAGTTTGGTAATTCAACGATCAGTTAGACCTAGATAAAAGCCGATTTTGTATAACCAACGTGAAATACGACTTGTTTCAAATTGAGTTTTCTGATCAAGAAAGTTGGCAGATTGTCATTGAATCATCCAGCTAAGAGATATCTTCAAAAAACTGAAGTTCGCCAGAAATTCAGTTTGGCTAAATTCAGTTTCAGTTTACTTCTTGTGTTTACAACTTCACAAGTGAGTAAATATGTAAGAAATATAATAACAAATTTTGTTAACATCAAAATCAAGATTGCGAACCTGAAATGTTCAACATATTATAAATTTTTTTTGTAATATTAATATTACATTATTATTATTATTAAAAAAATGATAATTAACAAGATAAGTTAATTTTCATTATTTTGAAAAATTATTTTAATATCATTTTTTTCATTGAATTATACGAATTTATTGAAAACTACAAAAACTATTTTGTATAAATTTTAATAAAAATTATATTTTTAAAAATATCCTATTAACATGTACTAAAATACACAAATTCTCTTATATAAAAAAAAAAAAAAAATTGATTGGGTGGGCTGAACCCATAGTTGGATCTATAATAAAAAAAAAAAAAAAAAAATTGATTGGGTGGGCTGAACCCATAGTTGGATCTATAAAAAAAAAAAAAAAAAAAAATTGATTGGGTGGGCTGAACCCATTTCTATATATTTATTATAGACGGTAGGGCATTTCAGAATGAGGCGTATTTGGGGGAAAAATTTGCCTTCACCGCAGCTATGTTTTCCGTCAGGTTGATTCCGATTCTACGCTGCTAATTTTCGTTTAATTATCGATCACAATCATTTCGTATTTTTTAGGACTTTTATTCGTGGAATTTTAACTCGGCAGAAACAAGAAGTGAGAAATGAAATTCTTCGTGCCCCTCGAGTTCGACGGTATTTATCGATTTCTGCCTATAACTTTTTTAAGGGAAGGAAACCATTTTTCGTATTGCGATTTATTGATCGGTGGGTCGTCTGTTTATAGATTTCCTCTTATCCGGTCTTTCTTGGCAGACATTCCAAATCACGACGAAAGTAAGTAAAATTCCGTTCCCTCGTCCTTTTCTTACTTGCTTATATGGATTGTATCCACAATTACGGTCAATTCAATTTTGATTTGGATTTGGATAAGGGTTAGAACAAGGTAGGTATAATTAGGTCTAAGCTCTGTTTATTTATGCTGAGTTTGGTACCTTCTTTTGTACAACTATTTAGAACTAAAAAAACTGGATTTTCCTCAAACCTAGATGAATTTTAACTTCGTTAATTAATTTTTTTTATGTCTATCCAGATGTCTGCCATTTTCTTAACTGTTTTCATATTTGATGGTTTTCACTTATTTTTATTCTTTGCAATGTTACTCTTCTTAATATACTTTACTTTGACTCGTTTCAGCTTTTATAAAATGTTGCCGCACTGCCGTCATAGGTTACCTTCTGTATGATTTGTCATGTTAGGTCGATTTCTAAATCTTCTGTTATTTTTATCTGATTACTACCAAAAATATACATATATGGTATTATATGGTTGCTGCATAAGAATCACTTGATGAAATCTAACTTATGAAGCTCTTTTTTGTACCAGTGATATTAGAAAAGCCGCACTCAGGTTCGTATCATTGTCTGCGCTATTGGATTTGTTACTTTTAACCTTTTACATTTTGTCACTGCAATATCATCATACTTACTGCCTTATAACCTTATCAATTACTAATGGAATTATAATCTACGGGCACTCTAATTGTTTGGGCTCCTATAATGAATGGTACATTCAGTTTGGTAATAGATGGTGATGATTTTCGAATGATTTGTGATAAAGTATGCTAGTGTTTTTGTTGAAGTTACTATATTTACTCTCCATCAATGTTATGCTATCTCGTCTTCTTGTTTTTACTTTAATCTCGTTCCAAAAAAAACTTATCAAAACAATCTTTTCTAGGAAGAACAAAGAGTACAAGAAGTTGCAGCAAGAAGGTATGGGATTCAAAAACTTTATTTTTTCATCAGTGAGCTGTGGTTTTGCAATGCCAATCGTCCCTACAAATGATATATATAATCATATTTTATTATGCCACTTAATGATTTTGCTAGCAATGATAAGTGAATAGTTTTTGTCATTATGCACTTGTTTACTATGATATTTGATATGATAGCGATAGCAATGAGTTATAACAATCCACTTAATGAGTTTGTACCGGATGAGATTATAACAATTCATTTAGTATTTATCGTATAACAAACATCGAAGCTGATACGAATTCTTGTTTATGGTGTTGGTTATGTATAGAACTTGAGACTATAATGGGAAGTGTTAAAATGATGCATAAGATTGAATTGTAGAAGTGTATTGGACAAAATGTTGAAAAAAATAGGAATCAGACAATGTTGGACAGCAGCCGGGGTGTCCCAGTGCCTAAAAGAGCGCGCCCCAGCGCCCGTAGAAGAAACTGAAGAGTGCTGGACAGCACCATGGGCGCCCCAGCGCCCGGTCTGCTGATTCGAAATTCCAGATGTTAAAACAAGGGTTCCAACCGACTAAACCTCATTCACGCACATACACACCAAAATCTAAAAGAAGACGAGGGCTCTTCAAATTTCACAACTAAAATCGTTGTAACTTTTCATAAAATTCATGAATCCTTTGTGGGCAAACCGTGATTCCGAATCTTGGAGTTAAATTGAGGATATTGATAAGTCTAATACGATTTTTACAGCTTAGAACCAAGCCAAACATACCATCTAGTGTCTCCAAGCCTTGATAATAAGTTTCGGTTTTATTTCTTGCTGCCTCACATGGGTGTAGTGTGTTTTCATCAGAAATTGAAACAAAATTTTGTTCGATATTACTATATATGTAGCTATAATATATGTTTTCTTTATGATTTTCACGTCTCATTGAATTTGGTCTTTAGAAAATCATTTGGTGAATATTATTTCATAGCAATGGAAACCGAACAAGTTTTATCGATACTGTGTAGCCAAATGATGATACTGAGGATTCTTTATTCTATCATATATGTAACTATGAAAATTATATGGCATAATAAGCAAAACGACTACTGTGACTACGAAAGGGTAGTTAATTCCTGAAAGATGGAAACGCCACTCGGTATATGATATTGGCCAAATATTGAATACGTACGTGATCACATATGATTTGCTTATGAATGTCATATAACGTGATTATTGTTTACAACATGTTTTAAGCTATATTGTATGCATCGCGAAATTGGTAACTATGTTTGTTCTATCTTCTATGCATATTTATGTAATAAGCCCAACTTGCTGAGTTTTAAATACTAATATAAAATCCATGTGTTGCAGTATTTGGTAATAAGAACACGTAGGGCGCCAGTTCAGCAATGGATGCTGCTTGATTGTCTTCCCTAACAAGAACCTGGATATGGCTTCCGCTTATCTATGTTTATATTATGCTGGAAAGGCTATCTTTGTGGATTGAAACTGATGTTATAACCAAAAACTTTCGGTATATTATGGTCTATATTGTATCGAATATATAACTAGATGCTAAGATATGATTATGTTACCATTGTGCTTTTATTTTTACTGCGAAATCAAAGCCTTGTAGCGTTCTTGTGTTTAGAAATCTCTATTTTAATTACATAATTTATCTACTTATAGAAAGTATGTGTAATAATAGTCTTTATTATATTATATATTTGTCTTCGTACCTCAGAATAACAATGAGTCCTCTGTGTGTTCGGACTAATTTATTTCGATAAAAAAAATTCTATTAACCTAAACTTCATGTTCTCTAGCCAACCCAAAACTCCATTCCTCAAGTTCCTAGGTTTGGTACACCTCACATGTTCATTTTCAGGAAATAACCCCTGGATTTACATGTTCAGAATTTTTATTATTATTTGTATTTTGTTGTTTAGGAATTTTCGAAGAGATAACAAGATGAATAGGAGGTCATAAGAAAGTGAGTAGAAGATATATAATACATTTAAACATTTCAAATTTGCAACTAAATTATGTAAGCGTGTGGGGATCGCGTTCACAGATGTTAATCAATCATTAATAATTAGTAATAATTATAAATTATCAATGTTTGATGTGAAATATAAGACATTAATTAACTATTATAGTTATTTCATCTTACACTTGCTCAAATTCTACAAACGATTAAATCATAAATCATTATATTCAATCTCAGGTATCATGTCGTCACTAAATACATATTTTATCCATTACGGTCGAGATTCCATGGATAAATGGCACTAGGGACTAGACACTGCTATGTCTATTACTATTTATTAGGTTTTTTCTGAGCCAAAAGACTTGGTATCATGGTCTATTTTTATAATTGAATTGAATATATTAATAAAGTGTCAAATTTTTAATCCAAATCACATGCAGCTTAGTGAGCAATCTATCTATTTAGACTGCGAAGGTCAATTCAATCTTGGACAGTAACAATTTTGTTTGCTTCCAATTTTTTTAAAATTACAGTTTCATTCAAGATTTTTTTTTTAATTATGATATGATTCTTATTTAAATATAAATCAAATTAATTATAAAATTTTTTACAAACACATAACGCATATCATACATAACTAACGTGACAATGAAAATAAAGATATACTATTTAATCTGGTACGAAATCCTTCCAACTATTTATCCCATTATAAAACTAGGATCTCCATACTTTCAGACCATTTACTCTTAAATTTCACATGAAAAAAATCAAATTTTCTGCACTAAATATAATTTGTTTAGACGATTTTCTCTCCACTTTTTAAAATGTTTTTTCTATTATAGTTGTCTAAAGGGAATAAGCCACATGCTACAAATCGAAATACGTGAAGCGATTCTGATTTATTCTGTTCAGAGTTCATTTCACTGAAGCATGGTAACAGTCTTGTTTGTGTTCTTTTTTAGAATGGAGATAGTATACCATCAGTCTACCGTGCTTTCAATATTCGAAGAATCGCCTTGTTCTTTGTGAGCTTGATCAGTTTTGGGAATCTCAAGTTCTTGTTAACTGAGTTTGCTGTGATGAAACAGTTCAGTTTAATACGAGTTTGGTGTAGAATTGCGGGAATTGTCATTTGTGAAATAACATACAATCAATATATCTTTATTCACTAGTGATCTAAGTGAAACTAAAGAAATGAAGGGTCCTGAATGATATTTTTTCTTTAATTGGTAGTTTAGCATCATAATTTAACTTTCAAAGAAAACTAAGCACTAAAGGATTGCATTTGACAGTGTTGAAGAGGTTGACTTCAGCTTCATTAATGGAGGAAAGGATTCTACCGTAAGTTGTTTTACACTCTTGTGCCATTTCTGCCAATCAGATTGTTAAATCCTTTTGCTTACTTAATACTAGAAATAAACACATCATATTTATGTTTGTAGGTTTTATTGCACCTTCTAAGGGGTGGCTATTTATTGCAAAAGGCTAGAAAGAATATGTCCACTAGAGACGGCGGAGATGCTGAAATCACATTTCCAATGCAGAAAATTTATTTTGAAAGTCCATCTACTTTTCATGGAATAAACTCATTCACCTATGTGATTATTTCCTTTTTTAACGGAGTGGGTCTCATGGATCCTAATCTGTGAGACGGGTCAACCCTACTCATATTCACAATAAAAAGTAATACTTTTAGCATAAAAAGTAATACTTTTCATGGATGACCCAAATAAAATATCCGTCTCACAAATATGACCAGTGAGACCGTCTCTCACAAGTTTTTGCCTTTTTAATATAATCAGTTTTATCTTATTTTTCTTTTTCTGGTTGATCCCTACATGCACGGATGTTATTATCTTCAAATAAACATAATTAAATCAAAAAATATAAAAATATATTTCGAATAAAACTAAATTATTTGATGCTAATTAATAACAATTTTAACACGGCGTTTAATTTCGGGTATCGGGTATCCGATCCGACCCGATCGGGTTGGGTATTTTTAATAAAAACGGGTTCGTCGGGTACCCAATACCCGACAATAATTTTCGGGTTCGGATTCGGGTATTTTACCGATACCCGATCGGGTATCGGGTACCCGAAAATTAAAAAAAATAAATTTGTTTATCCTTCTAATCATTTAAAAAAAACATGTATTTTTTGTAGTTAGTCATAACTCCATATAATGACAAATGACTAATCATAAAATGATACATGATATTTTGTAAAATCTGAAAAATATGTGTTTTTTAATTTACTATTCATAATATGATATAATGACTAGTTATAACTCGATATAATGACGTGATTTTGTTTGAAATGCAAAAAAAATATATACTTTTTCAAAAAAAAAAAATTTAAAAAATGTTTTTTTTCGGGTACCCGAAAAAACCCGATCATTTCGGGTACCCGACATGATCGGGTTGGTGTCGGGTAGTAAATTTTACTACCCGACTTTCAGGTACTCGAAAACCCGACCCGCGTCCACCCCTAAAGTAAAATAACACTTCATCATTTAATTCTCAATTAAATAAAACAAAAATTGTACGACACACACACACATTTATTTTTATAACTGTACGACACACACACACATTTGTACGACACACACACACATTTGTACGACACACACACACATTAAATTTATAACTAAATATCAAAGATAATATAATGGTTCATTTGACCGAGAGGCAAGAAACTAATTACAAGAGTACTTTACACATTCTAATTTATCTTTATCAGAGTTTGAGTTAATCTCCCTACAACTTATCTTTATGCATCAAATGTTAGAAATTTAATATAATGACGGCTTAAATTCGATTTACATATGCACAAGTATAACATGTAAAAATCGATACACGTAAATATAAACAGAACAAATTTTAAAATATAAACATTGATATTAAATTTGATAAAGGAATTGACAAGATACCATGAACACTAAAAAAAATCTTCTTAATCTTTGTGCAATTTATGAGATGATGTATTTTAGAATAACCGCATATATTTAGAGACCATGTATATTACTATTTATAGATGTTCTCTAATCATCATAGAAAGACCGAAGATTTGGTAAAGCTTGATAATATATATCCAGATATGATAAATCAAATGTCAAATATTTATCATCTAAACTCAGATAATATTTTTGATTTATCTTTTTTTAAATATAATATATATCTCATATCTATCTTAATAATAAGATATGTGAATCACAATTATAAATTATTTTATTGACTAAATTAAAATAATTTGAATTTCAGTCACTTGGTCTCCACATTTCAAACTTGCCGAATAAACAAGAAATCATCCATCATCCAAAGTTCAAAAAACAAATATATGAATCATGGAGACATGACCTCTTATACTAAGTATTATTTTTCATATATCACATATCATATTCTCTAATATAACTTAATGAATAAAACCAATACTTTATCTAAGTCCAATTTAATAGATATTTTCTCAAGAATGAATATGTACATAATTGGATATGAGAAATATCATAACTGAATGAATATCATAAATCAAGAACAATATATATACCATAAAATATTTTAAGAACTAAGTCCAACATTAATTTAACATATTATTTTTAAACATCGTAATTTTTATGTCTTTAGGTCAAAGGATTATCAATTCAGTGATAAAGTGATCAATCACCACTTTATTTAGCTAAACTTGTTCTCCAATTACTAAAATACTTTATTTCAACATACTTAATTCGACTACCACTTTAGTCACAAAGACTACAACTGAATTGTTGAATATCATCTTAATGGTTTAGACATAAAAAAAACTCACAATTCTAAGCCGAAATGAAACTCCTTAATATACATATAATATTGTTTCAAAAAATTGTCAATTCGTCTATAAATAGGCATGAAATCTTAAGTATCATGAGGGTATTTGTTATCATGCATTTTGCAGTTTTCTAGTTGTCAACATCTAGGTAGCTCTGATAATTTTCCTACAAACTCAGCTCTCATTAACCCTCTGGTATACGTAATGACTCACAATGTTCTCAACAAAACTTAATGAAAAGATAACATTGTGATACCTTAAATATCACTAATGTGGGACTTGTTTCAATTTATATAGATTTCTAAATCTTGTAAGAGTGTGTCTCATGTGAAACCGTCTCACGGATCATAATCTGTGAGACGAGTTAACCCTACCGATATTCACAATAAAAATTAATACTTTTAGCATAAAAAGTAATACTTTTTCATGGATTACCCAAATAAGAGATCCGTCTCACAAATACGACCCGTGAGACCGTCTCACACAAATTTTTGTCATCTTGTAATATTAGATACTCACACCGCTAAAGAAGAATTCTTAATGTTATTTCATGTAACATTAATGCCTTAGATCCCCGTTGAGAAAAATTATTTTCACATCCTTCTGATGCAAATCTAAATTGAATGAGCTATTAATGACATGATCAGGTTAAGATTATTTTTCTTATATATATACAATAAAAATGTCTTCATGTAGTCAAATTCTTATCTTGAGTGAATTTCTTAGTAACGAGTTTAGCTTTCTATTGTTTGATGTTTCTTAATGATACTTTATTTATGTTGAAGACTCATATTGTGAGATCCCGAAAATAAACAATAGTCCAATAAATTTTAAAATTGTTTTGATGTCATTTTTGTAAATAAGTTGAAAAATAATGAATTAATTTTAAGGGCAATATGATAATTATGTTATGATTTTTAGCATAATTATCTGAGTATTAGTCCAAATGAAATGAGACCAAGTTCATTGGAAAGCTTATACATAGTGCTAAAACTTTCATGTTTTGTGTTTTGGAAAATTGGATCGTTTGACTTGTCCAAAAAGATATATCGATGTTAAAATGTTAAATATGACTATAACAAAAATGGCTTTCCGCAGTGCGCATATGGGCTTTCCGCAGCGCGCATTGCACGCTACAAAGTTGTAAGCTGTTGAAAGTTCAAAATTATCCGCGGCGTACATGTGCACGCTGTTAATACTATTATTCACGGCGTGCATGCAATTATCCGCAGCGTGCGATGTACGCCGTGAATATTCTAAAATTTCAAATATTAGCGACGGTTTTTTGAAATAAACATCGTCGCTAAATTAGCAACGGTTCTTTGTTTAAAATTAGTATTGTAATTATATTTAGATTGTAAGTTTTTTTAAAAAATTTATTAAATTATAAATTTTTTTTTATTTTCAAGAAAATATTAGCAACGGTTCTTTGTTTAAAGCACGTCGCTAAATTTAGCGACGGTATATAGTAATCCGTCGCTAATATTTTCTTGAAAATAAAAAAAAATTTATAATTTAATAAATTTTTAAAAAAACTTACAATCTAAATATAATTACAATACTAATTTTAACTACAATTAATATTAACAAAAAAAATGTACCCTAAATCAAAACTAAAACCGTAGAGAAAATTTTTAAGTTGTATGCAGCAAAATGATCGATGATGGGGATATTTATAGACAATTTACGACAGTTTTAGGTCTAACCGTCGCTATTAGCGACGGTTATTCTTTAAACAGTCGCTAATAGCGACAGTTAAATTTTAAAACGTTGCTATTAGCAACGGTTGTTTTAAAACTGTCGCTAATTGCGACGGTATTTTGAAAACCGTCGTCGATTTGTATTTTGCAACGAACCGTCGCTAATAGCGACGTGTGTTTATTAAACCGTCGCCAATTTGAATTTAGCGACGGTGTTTTAAAAACCGTCGCTAAATATAAAAATTTTTGACAGCATCCATCTTATGTACGCCGTTAATGTAAAGACACGTTTTTTTTTAAATGATTTACTATTAACAGCGCACATAAAATGCACGCTGTTAATAATATTATTTACGGCGTGCCTTTATTGTGCGCTGCGAAAATTGCATAGGTTATCCGCAGTGTGCTTTTACTGCACGCCGTTAATAATACTATCCGCAGCGTGCTTTTAATGCACGCCGTTATTTCTGTCAAGTGCAACAATATTAACAGCGTACATATGAGTGCACGCCGTTAAAAGTAATATTCGTAGCGTGCTTTTAATGCACGCTGTTGATGACGTGCTGCGGAAAGTCATTTTTCTTGTAGTGTATGATATATTATATTATATTATAATATAATATAATATTAAAAAAAATTTGAAATCATTTAAGATTAGGGCCCCACACATATACAATAAATGACCATTGAACCAAAATTTTGATTTCATTATTTTCAATTGAATTTCTCGTTCATAACATTATACAACAAATTAGATTTCTTATACTTGAAAATATCTCATGATCATTTTGGACTCAAGAATAAATAGTGAGATCATTTCAAATACATAATATAATAACTTGAATTGTTGATATCTTAATTCCACTAGATCTTCTTAATATTGTATCAACACTTTCCAATAAAGTTAGATCGTGTTGTCTAACAAAATGCTCAGTATCTTGATGAGCATTGAGATCCACATGATCATGATAAACAAACTGTAGGATTTATATGATTGATTCCATAACACACACTTTAACCTGAGGAATGTTGTGAATAACAATCAATATAAATAACTTGTGCATGAATGAACATCATAACTATCAATATTCTGAATTTGATCAATTTCACTAATTAAGTCATTCTCAAGAAATTTGTTATCGTTTGATTCCACAAACCTTAGATTTAGGGACCATATATGCCATTAATTATAAATGTTTTCTAGCTAGAGATACTCGATATTTGGAAAATCGTAAGAATATCTATCCAGTTACCATAAATTAAATATCAAGATAATATTCTTGATTTATTTTTTTAAAAAATATGATATTTATATGAATAAATATGTTGACTACAAATATAATTATGATATATATAGTAACTAATTTGTATTATCGGAACCATAAATATATTTTTTCGTAAGTTTATCCGAGAATTAATCGTGTTAATTTAGGAGTCAACTTCTAGTGTCAGAGTTCAAGTAGAAATATGATATAAAATCAATAAATAGAGACCATTGTTGTAGAACAAAGAAGCAACCACTGTTCTTCAGAAATTCCGAAGTTTCATATATTCTTCGCGATTCGTGTTAAATTTTATATATCAACTTTATATTGTCAATAATCTAACATATATGGAGACGACCCAGCATCCATTCGATTTTCAAATGCATTTACCGAAGCCGAAAATCGCCGATCAACCCAAGGGAGGAGAGAATGTGTCTGCAAAGAAACCGAGTTCCAAAAAGTTCAAGAATGGGAGAGCCGATGAGTATGAAGTGTTGGAAAAGATCGGGGAGGGTTCTTTCGGCACGGTTTACGGAGCCCGGGAGAAGAAAACAGGTGAAATCGTGGCGATGAAGAAAGGGTTGAATGGATTTTGTAGATCATCATTGAGAGAAATCGATATTCTACAATCGCTTGCTGGTCTACCGTGGTTTGTTGAGTTTAAACAAGTTGTGCTTGATGAAGATGGTGGCATTGACGTGGTGACGGAGTACGTCGAAAACGACCTAGCTCGGGTCATGGATGGGATGACAAGGGGTTTCACAGAGTGGGAAGCCAAGAACGTAATGTGGCAGTTGCTAGAGGGCGTCGCGTTTCTACACGAGAACGGGATCATGCATAGAGATTTGAAACCCTCAAACCTCCTTTTGAAGAACAATGGCAGGCTGAAAATATGCGAATTTGGGTTTTCGAAACGGTTTGACAGAAGATTTGATCGCCATTCTCATAAGGTGGGGTCTCGATGGTATAGAGCCCCGGAGCTGCTTATGGGAGAGGAGATATATTCGTGCGCCATAGATATGTGGTCGGTGGGCTGTATTATGGCAGAATTATTGCATAAACAAGTGCTTTTCAAGGGAGGTTCCGAGGCTGACCAGCTACGGAGAATAGCCGAGATGATCGGCAATCAAAAACGCTTCCTTTGGCCCCCATTGGAAAGGAAATTTGCCAATATTCTTTCTGGAAAGGGAATTGATCTGTTGAAAAAACTTTTAACTTGCGATCCCAACGGAAGAATAACAGCGGACCAAGCTCTCGATCATAAATGGTTCTCAGAAATCTGATTTCTCGAACCCTCAACTGATGTATTATTATTTTTTAAATCTGATTTGTTTAGATTGCAAATTAATGCGATAAAGTTTAGCTATGAAACTATTAGTTTAGATTTATTTTTCAATTAATTTTAGTTTATATATATATTATACAGTTTTGATATACTGCACACCTACCGTGCACACCTATGTGAGGATCAATGAGGTGTCACTCACCCATTGGATGTGATGAAATATTTATTTTGACATGAAAATTAATGACAATAACCCTTTAAAAAGTTATGACGCCTCTTTATTATCATGGATTTAGATAATCTTCCTACAGTTTATCTTTTATCAGAGTTTTAGGTCTTTCTGCAGTTTATCTTTAAGCATGAGATTCATGCACAATATTGTTGTGACATATATAAATATATGAGCACTTGATTTGACATCTATAGATTTTCATTGGTTTTATTGTTTATAGTCAAACTATATAGTACATCTTAAATCAACTTCTTACTTGATTACACGTCAATAATAAAAAATATAATAAATTTCAAATAACATCATTATTTAATAAACTTGAAATTTATCCTTATAAACATGAAATAATGTATAAACATGTAATAATTGAATTTGAAGTTTATGAATTTACTTATTTAAACAATAAAAATATATTTGAAATCTATAGATGGTTGCGCAACCTAACTTATAGATGGTTGCGCAACCTAACTAATATGTATCCTAATTTTATCGTACTCTAAAATTTAGAAGAGAATCAACCGTGCGAAGTCTCGTGTCCTTTACCTTCAAGAATCCAAGTACAAGAAACAGTTTTTAATTACCGAAAGAAATTTTTTTTAAAGTTTGGTTTGAATATTATATTGTTGATGATCTAGAATGACGACCAAGCATTCGTGTTTGTCTGATTGCCGAGTGAATGAGTTCTTTTCCCGAGGCTGAAATTCACCCCATGAGATCAAGATTAGTGATGCAAAATTGTCGAGCTCCAAAAAGCTCAAGAATGGGAGTGCCGATAAGTATGAAGTGTTGGATGAGATAAGTCAGGGTTCTTGCGGCATAGTTTACCGAGCTAATTGGGAGAAGAAAACAGGCCGAGTTGAGTAGTCGTGGTAATGAAAAAAGAATTTGATGGATTATCTAAATGATCATTGAGAGAAATTAACATTCTACAATCCCTCGTTGCTCGCCCGTGGCTTGTGGAGTTTAAACAAGTTGTTGTGGATGAATATAACCGTGTTCATGACTTAGTTATGGATGGAATGAGAGGGGCTCTCACCGTACGTAAGGGAAGTTAAGTACCTGATGAGATAGTTGCTAGAGGGTGTGGCCTATCTTCACGAAAACGAGATCATGCGTAGAGATTTGAAGCCCTCAAACATCCATTTGAGGAACAATGGCAAGCTGAAAATACGCGATTTTGGATTGTCGATACAGTTTGAAAGAAGATATGTTTGGCATTATCATCATGTGGGGACTTTGTGGTATAAAGCCCCAGAGCTGCGGAGCTAAGAAATATCCATGCTCCATATATAGATATGTGGTCAGTGGGCTGTATTGTGGTAGAAATATTGCTTATTCAAGTGCTTTCGATGAGGATTCAGAGATTAACCAGCTGCAGAAAATAACCGAGATTCTTGGCAAGCGAAACCACATTGTTTGGCCTGGATTAAACAAGAAATTTACCATGCTTTCTCCAAAGGGACTTGGACTTGATTTTTTAAGCAAGCTTCTAACTTACAATCCCCATAACAGAATAACAACAGACGAAGCTCTCAATCATGACTGGTTCAGAGAAATATTTTTTCTCCCTCAACTTCGATTCAACGAGCTGGTGACGCCAATTTTTGTAATTTAATTTGTGTTTGAGTTAGTGTAGAGATAGAAATTGCAAATCCATGTAATATAGTTTAGCTATGAAAAACATTGTTCGACTTGAGCTATATGCCCAATAATCTTGAGTATTTCATTGATGAACAATAGCAAATGCACAATTTTTGTAATACTTCTCATTCCAGTTTACAAGTCTCAATCTTATACCATGTGGATGATGTAAAGCTTTCTGAAATTAATTTTTGTAATACTTCTACGTATAACGTGCTACACTCGATTTCACGAGATGTTTTGGGTTCCATGGTGTGAACTTCGAGCTTTCAAGCTGCTATCGTGTTCAAAGTGAACATTTATTGTTAGATTATTGGTCGACCACTTTAGTGGGACAAATATCTTAGTCGATCGAGAAGCAGAATGGATATGCATACGTGATTTACTTCCATAATATATATTCATCAATCAACTTTTACTATGAACGAGTACATAATTTCATAAAAAATTTGAAACTGCCGTAGGAGTATTTTGAAGTACACAGGAACATACAACTTTCAAAAGACAACAAAACAGAAAAGCAAAAACAACACATATCAGCCTTTTCTCATGGTTTCACCATCGCTCCGCTTAAATACAAAAAATAAGAGTAATCCCAGGAATACTACGAAAAAGAAAAATATGGTCACTATATCCTTCCAATCATGTTTATTTATCTGCAAACTGTATGGTTGTGGCAAGAAACGAATTTGCAGAATTGTCATTAAGCTGCAGCCGGTGATCTCAAGCCTTAGGCTTCAGAATCTTGACAGTTTCCCAGGTGAAGTCCGGATCCTCACGACCAAAGTGACCATAAGCAGCACTTTTCTGGTATCTGAAGTTGCCACCTCTCTTCAAGTCAAGGTTAATGGCAATCATTCCGGGCCTGAAGTCGAAGTTCTCCTTAATAAGTACGAGTATGTCCTTGTCTGGAATCTTCCCCGTCTTGTAGGTGTCAACGAACACTGAAAGTGGTTCTGCTACACCGATTGCATAGGAAACTTGCACAATGCAACGGCGAGCAAGTCCTGAAGCCACCACACTCTTTGCTGCCTGCCTAACGACATAGGCACCACTCCTGTCCACCTTGGTAGGATCCTTTCCGGAGAAAGCACCACCACCATGAGCACCCCAGCCACCGTAGGTGTCGATGATGATTTTCCTACCAGTGAGTCCTGCATCTCCATGGGGGCCACCGATAACAAATCGGCCAGATGGGTTGAGGTGGAAGATTGTGTTTTCGTCAAGATACTGGGCAGGAACCACAGGCTTGATAACGTGCTCTTTCAAATCGCTTGCAATCTTGTCGTTCGTGACAGTCTCGTCATGTTGGGTTGAGATGAGAACAGTGTGGACTCTGAGGGGAACCATGGCACCACCATCATTCCTGTACTCAACAGTAACTTGTGTCTTACCATCGGGTCTCAACCATGGACAAGTCTTGTTCTTTCTCACTTCGGTAAGCTTGGCTCCAAGCTTGGTGGCAAGGACATGTGTGAGTGGCATGAGCTCTGATGTTTCGTCAGTGGCATAGCCAAACATGTGGCCCTGGTCACCAGCTCCTATTTCTTCAGGTTTCTTGGTGAGATGACCGTGAACTCCCTGGGCAATGTCAGGACTTTGCTGTTCGATATTGACAAGGACCTTGCAGTGGTCAGCATCGAGACCAACATCTGGAGATGTGAACCCAATGCCTCTGCAGGTATCCCGAACTATCTTTTCGTAGTTCACATTAGCCTTGGTTGTGATCTCACCAAAGACCATCACCATATTAGTCTTTGTGCATGTTTCGCATGCAACTTTGCTTTCTGGATCCTGCTCTAGGCAAGCATCAAGAATCGCATCTGAGACTTGGTCGCAAAGCTTGTCAGGGTGACCTTCGTTGACAGACTCAGAGGTGAACAAGAAGGTATCCATGTAGCGCCTGAAAAACATTTGGAATCACATATTAGCTTCTGCTATTATATTCTTCCGAAGTGACTCTAATATGTGTCTAAAAGGAGCAACGAAACATGCAGTTGAAGTAATGTTCTCGCATTTGTAGCTACCGATAGCCATAATCATTATTACACACACAAGCTAGCTATAAGAAGAATCTTTTTGCAGACAATCTGCAGTAAACTAGGTGACAATCATTGGATCTTCACAAATCTATATAAAAAACTACAAATGCTCAAGTCGGAGAGGTCACCTCTGGATTCAAA
This sequence comes from Primulina huaijiensis, assembly GCF_012295235.1. Classification (NCBI taxonomy): domain Eukaryota; kingdom Viridiplantae; phylum Streptophyta; class Magnoliopsida; order Lamiales; family Gesneriaceae; genus Primulina; species Primulina huaijiensis. The sequence continues at coordinate 23,265,049 of NC_133306.1, forward strand.
TATACTCAAAAACAAAAAAGGAAATTGAATCCGATCGAAATTCATAGATCATCCTTTGATGAATGGATGGACGGAGCATGTTAAATAGTTAATAGACGTTAATATCTAATGGAGATGATAGCTTTTGACAGCAGATATTTCGAAAAAGAACTTTCCCAATGATCATACAACATTCTGTCATATTAATCAGCAATACGCTTCATTAGAATACGAAATGCAGGAATTCTACAACACCAAAATCATGATAATACACATCCATTAAATGTCCCATCATTTATCACATCGAATAAAAACATTTTGTGATAAATGCTCAACAAGATCCGCATCTCAGAAGCAAGAACATAACAATCACAATTCTTACGCCATTCTCCGATTAAAAGAAATCTAACTGAAAAGAAGCATCAATGAGAAACGTGCTCAGATCTAATCAATAACAGAAGCATCATCAATACCAGATCTAACTGAAAAGAATTCGCACCTTTTTTTAAAGATAATTCAAGCCTCGGATCTGCAGAATGTACAATGGAGGAGGAGACAGATCGAAGCGCAAATGAGAATGGTTTTCGTGGGTGCAGACGAGGCTATATATATGCGTCCGAAGACAAAGGGATGCGGCTGATTCGCTCACTTTCTCTCTCTAGTTTCCATTGCGGCCCCCACTTTCAGCGGTTGATATAAATGGGCATATTTTACTTATCATTAGATAATATAATTTTATTCTATTTCTAATTTTGATATGACCAAAATTAATTCAATAAAATCAATTTTAAAACAATATTTCGTTTTGTTTTCTCATAATTAATTATTTTTAAAAATATCGATCTCATTATTTTTCGGAATCTGTGAAATAAGACAGTACAACACTAGTTTTTTTTTTTTTTTTTTTTTTTTTGTCTAGTCGGAATTCAATATTAAAATGGATTTTATACATTATTTTCTTGTTCAAGTATAATAAACAAATTTGAGTTATTTCATAACTTTTTTTTCTCTACTTTTATCATATATAAAATTAGAATACTAACATAAATAGTGATGATTTCAAGTAAATAATCAATAGTTGTTCACTAATTATACTATATTATTAAATATTAGATCCGAAACAAGCTATTTTTGTTTTGAATCTACAACAATTTTCTACTCATCGACCATACCAACCTGTATGCACAATAATGAGATGATACTCACTTATTGGATATAGAATCATATCAAATTTGTATATATAATAGATGAGTCACGTCATTGATAGACACAGAGATAGATACGATTTGTGAACACATATTAAATATATATAAATTTAATTTCCATGCAAGATTCACCAACCTTGGACAAAAACAGAGACAAGGGCATATTGCGAAATGACAGATGAATGGTAGATCAACCGGTGGGGATTTTGTTTGTTGCGATGTGCGGGGGTTGGTAATGGTGACTGTCAAATTATGCAATGTGGCTTCAGCACTTGTACTATGCTAAGCACAAGTAGTACGTGGGTTGGTGAAAGTGTTAAAATTATTTTAATGAAGTCAAAAAGAACGTGCTAATTTAATTAGAACAATATATGAAATTTATGTCATATCGAAATTTGACATGTCGGTATATTGAAATTTCGATACGATATCAATATTCATTTTTTGATATGGTACGGTATTCTTTGGAAAATCGGGTATATTGTACTGAACCAGCCCTAATTGATATGCAGTAATAAGAAATACACAACCTTTTTTCCTCTAGATGCTTGTTTTGTTTTTGAAAAAAAAAAAATTTAATTTCTAGGATCTATGCTCTTAATATATAATAGTTGATTACAAAACTATTTGATTGAGATCTAAGTTTGATTGGGTACGTAGCTACGTGATTTGCAAGTTGTGGAAAAACTAGTTCATAAATAAAATTGTATTCTAAAATCATGTTAGTAGTCGTGCATGTGGATCTCACTCACGATTCAAGCACTAAATAAAATAAAATTGTATTCTAAAATCATGTAATTACTTTTATAAATAGAGATGATCTATTGTTGAACCTAATATCACATTAATTAATCCTTAAAATTCACCTATAAATGAACATGTATAATGTTAGTTTATTACAGAGACGATGATGAAACTTTTTTTTATAAATTATTTATGCTTTTTATATTACTTGTGAGTTTTTTCCCCATGCTCATATAATTTATGAATTTTAACTTTTTTATGCTGTGAGATCATGTCTTCCTGATCACCAAAATCTCAAAACCAAATAGATAAGTATTCAAATTAATGGATTTTGGATGATGTCGAATTTTAACAAAAAGACGGGCCAACGAATGAAACTCATGTTACATTTTTTTTTCCTTTTTTGGTAATATATAAAATGGAAATCCAATCATGGGTGACTCGAATAGAATATCTGGATCACAAAACTGATTTGTGAGACCGTCTCACATGAGTTTTTATGATTTTTAATATAACTCTAATTACTAAACATTTATTAATAAAAAGTTTTATCATTCTCAACAACTAACAACTGTTTTCGATCATTCTTCCCAAATAAACAAATTTTTGTTTTTTCGGCAGTAGAAGAAGGACTATTTCTTATGCGGGGCAAAGTTAGCTGTTCTTGGACAATGTTGGATTGTGACTGTTTCTTAATTTCAAACATAAAATTATTTATTTCTTTCTTAAAAAAATTGTTTCTTGTTGAAAAATTATTTAAAAATGTGTTAAATATTTGTGTTGAAAATGTGAATGTTGAATGTTGAAAATTAGGTAAAATTAGGTGTTGAATATTGAAAATTAGTGTGTGATGATGTAGGTAATGATGTATTTTATTTTTGGATTATTTGTAAAAATTTTCTATAAATAGATCTCTCATTTGTGAAGAAAATCACAATTGAGTTGAGAGAAAAATATTATAAAGTGTGTAGTGTGATAATTTTGAGAGTTTGAGATTTTTACTTTTTTACCGTAAATTTTTACTTTTTCACAACACGTTATCAGCACGAAGCTCTAAAAGTCCTCCATATTTTTCCAAGCTCCGAACAGAAGAAAAAGGTAACAAAAGTAATAATATTTATTTTACTGTTATTTATTTATTGTTTATATATGTAATATATAATATAATGTTATTGTTAGAAATAATAAAAATAATTTTTTCAAAAACTTGTTATAAATCCTGGGAGGATGTTAAGACGACATCCCACACTCCCGGTAAGGGATACGACAAGTATAAAAGCCTATAAGGTTTTTTAAACAAAATAACTTATGACACCTAATTATAATAATGTGATATGATATACATAATTATTTAAATATGACTAATATTATATACACCATATTATTACCATAAAATTATACAAATACATACATTTATTTTCTTATACACCAACGGTAATAAACGGTAACAAAACGGCTAGTTTTTGCTCTATAAATACAATCTCACAAATACATTCAATCACTCCAACTTTCTCTTCTTCTCTAAAAATTATTCTTCATCAAATTTTCGAAGAAAAAAAGAAGATGGCTTTCACGAGGTTATTTTTAATTATTTTGGTTATCATACTCACCAGTCTTGTATTTATCGGAGAATATCCTCCTCGTGTGTTTTCTTTATTTTTACGAATACTTGTACTTGTTGTTTATCCATTACTTTGTATTGCAATATTCATTAACTAATAAAATGCATCGTAATTTTTAGTACCACCATGGCAAACTTGGCAAAGCTCGAATTCATCGCTCTTGATATTACTGGGAAAAACTATATGCCATGGACTCTTGATGTAGAAATGCATCTTGAGTCATTGGGTCTAAGCGAGACCATTAAAGAAAATGGTATATCTTCATCACAAGAAAAAGCAAAAGCTATAATATTTTTACGACGACACCTTGATGAAGGTTTAAAATGTGAATATCTCATCGAAAAAGATCCCATGGCTCTGTGGAAAGGATTAAAAGAGAGATTTGAACATATAAGGGAAGTTATACTTCCGACCGCCCGTGATGAATGGAATATGTTAAGATTCCAAGACTTTAAAAAAGTCAGTGATTACAATTCAGCGATGTATAGAATAATCTCGCAGTTAAAATTTTGTGGACATGAGGTTACAGAATCGGAAATGCTTGAAAAAACATTTTCCACGTTTCACGCATCAAATATAACACTACAGCAACAATATAGAGTGCGTGGATTTGCGAGATATTCTGAACTCATCGCCTGTCTTCTTGTGGCGGAAAAGAACAACGAGCTATTAATGAGAAATCATCAGTCCCGACCCACTGGATCAACAGCATTTCCAGAAGTAAATGCTGTAAGCAAAAATGAATTTAAACCTGGAAACCAAAATCAAAGTTACAGACAAGATTTTGGTCGAGGACAAAATCGAGGTCGTGGTCGTGGTCGTGGACGTGGACGTGGACGTGGAAGTGGTCGTGGTCGTGGACGCGGCCGTGGTTTTGAAAATAATCGAGATAGTTATTTCTATAACTCATCTCAAAAGAACGTCCCAAACCACCCACCGAAAAGGCATCAAGAGAATATGAGTGTTAATGAGAATCACTCAAAAAGATTTGAAAGTTCTTGTTTCAGATGTGGTACTCCAGGACATTGGTCCCGTATTTGTCGAGCCCCTGAGCACCTTTGTAAACTTTATAAAGAATCAATAAAGGGGAAAGAAAAGGAGACCAACTTTACTGAACACAGTGAACCTTTGAGTGGTTCAACTCATTTTGATGCTGGAGATTTTCTGATTGATTTCTCAGATAATGATCAATTTGATGGTGGAATAAATATGTAAAATATTTTATTTTTTATGTATTCGTATGATAATGTTTTATAGTGTGTTATATTGTATTGTATTTTATTGTCAATAATTTTATTTCATTGCATATTTTTTTGAAGTTCAAATATGGAAAATGCTACGAACCAAGCTGAAGTTTGCATACCTGATAGTGGTACAACGCACACTATCCTCCGAGATAAAAGATATTTCTTGGAACTAAAACCAACAAAAACAACGGTGAATACAATATCAGGTCCTGTAGACTTGATTAAAGGATGTGGTAAAGCACAATTTTTGTTACCTAATGGTACAAAATTTTTGATCAATGATGCTTTATATTCACCACAATCGAAAAGAAATTTGTTGAGTTTTAATGATATATATTCCCATGGGTATGATACTCAAACAATGAATGAAGGGAATGAGAAATATATGTGTCTTACCACATATAAATCAGGAAAGAAATATGTGATTGAAAAACTACCAATGCTCCCTACTGGATTGCATTATACACATATACGTCCCATTGAATCAAACATGGTAATTGATAATTCTTCAATATTAACCAATTGGCATGATCGATTAGGACATCCTGGTTCAACAATGATGCGAAGAATTATAGAAAATACACATGGTCATCCATTGAAAGACCAGAAGATCTTTCAGAATAATAAGTTTCAATGTAAAGCATGTTCTCTTGGAAAACTTATTATAAGACCATCACCAGCCAAAATCCAAACTGAATCACCAATGTTTCTTGAACGTATTCAGGGTGATATTTGTGGACCAATCCATCCACCATGTGGACCATTCAGATACTTTATGGTATTGATTGATGCCTCCAGCAGATGGTCACATGTATGTTTATTGTCAACTCGAAATGTTGCATTTGCAAGATTACTTGCTCAAATAATAAAATTGAGGAATCAATTTCCCGATTATACAATCAAGAAAATTAGACTTGATAATGCTGGTGAATTTACTTCCCAGACTTTCAATGATTATTGTATGTCTATGGGAATCATTGTTGAGCATCCTGTTGCTCATGTACATACTCAAAATGGATTGGCTGAATCATTGATTAAACGTCTGCAAATGATTGCTAGACCAATGATTATGAAAACAAAGCTCCCTATTTCTATATGGGGACATGCAATTTTACATGCTGCTTCATTAATTCGCATCAGACCAAGTGCATATCATAAATACTCCCCATTGCAGCTTGCATTTGGTAAAGAACCAGACATTTCTCATCTGAGAATTTTTGGATGTATGGTGTATGTGCCTATTGCACCACCTCAACGAAAGAAAATGGGACCTCAAAGAAAGATTGGAATTTATATTGGTTATGATAGTCCATCGATCATTCGATATCTTGAACCACAGACAGGCGACGTGTTCACAGCACGTTTTGCTGATTGTCATTTTAATGAGGAAATCTTCCCAATGTTAGGGGGAGAACAGAAACATACCGAAAAAGAAATTACATGGTATGTATCATCATTGTTACATCTGGATCCAAGAACAAAACAATGTGAAAAAGATGTACAGCAAATTGTGCACTTGCAAAGAATAGCAAATCAAATACCAGATGCATTTGCAGACACAAAAGGGGTAACTAAATCATATATACATGCTGCAAATGCCCCTGCTCGAATTGAAATTCCGAAGAAACAAATTGAAGATAGTCATGATGTCATTAAACGCCTGAAGCGTGGAAGGCCAGTTGGTTCCAAGGATAAAAATCCTCGAAAAAGAAAATTCATAGAGAAACACAATGATCACAAAATAGAGAATGATGTTCCTGAAGAAACACATAATGATCACAAAATAGAGAATGATGTTCCTGAAGAAACACATGATGATGAAAATGTTTTGTCAGAACCACAAACTGACGAGAATCATGAAATCTCTATCAATTATATTAATACTGGAAAAATATGGAACCGAAAAGATATAGAAGAAATTGATGATATATTTTCTTATAATGTGGCAATCGACATCATAAATGATAATGAAGATCATGAACCAAAATCTTTTGGTGAATGTAAAAATCGGCAGGATTGGATAAAATGGAAAGATGCCATCCAGGTTGAATTGGATTCGCTAAATAAACGTAATGTTTTTGGACCTATAGTCCTTACACCTGAAGGTGTAAAACCTGTTGGATACAAATGGGTTTTTATTCGAAAGCGAAATGAGAAAAATGAAATAGTAAGATATAAAGCTCGACTTGTTGCACAAGGTTTTTCTCAAAGGCCTGGAATTGATTATGAAGAAACGTATTCTCCTGTGATGGATGCAATTACGTTTCGGTATTTGATTAGCTTGGCAGTATCTGAAAATTTAGAAATGCGTCTTATGGATGTTGTTACAGCCTACTTATATGGATCACTTGATAGTAATATATATATGAAAATCCCTGAAGGATTTAAGATGCCTGAAGCACAAAGTTCAAAACCCAGAGAATGTTATTCTGTGAAATTACTAAGATCATTATATGGGTTGAAGCAATCCGGCAGAATGTGGTATAATAGGCTAAGTGATCACTTGATGAAAAAGGGATATGTAAATAATTCAATATGCCCTTGTGTTTTCATTAAGAAAACAACATCCGGATGCGTAATTATTGCTGTATATGTTGATGATTTAAACATCATTGGAACAAATAAGGAAATTCAAGAAGTTGTGTCATACTTGAAAGAAGAATTTGAAATGAAGGATCTTGGAAAAACCAAGTATTGTCTGGGTTTACAAATTGAACAAAAAGAATGTGGAATATTTGTTCACCAGACAAATTATACAGAAAAGATCCTTAAACGTTTTAATATGGACAAATCAAATCCTTTAAGTACTCCAATGGTTGTTAGATCATTAAACATAGAAAAGGATCCATTCCGTCCATGTGAAGATGATGAAGATATTCTTGGTCCAGAAGTACCATATCTAAGTGCTATCGGTGCCCTTATGTATCTTACAAATTGTACAAGGCCTGATATATCTTTTGCCGTAAATTTATTGGCAAGATTTAGCACATATCCAACAAAGAGACATTGGAACGGAATTAAACATATATTCCGTTATCTACGAGGAACGACAGACTTGGGACTTTTGTATTCAAAAGATGCTAATCCAAGTATAATTGGTTATGCCGATGCTGGATACTTATCTGATCCACACAAAGCACGTTCTCAAACTGGATATGTATTTACTCGTGGAGGCACTGCAATTTCTTGGCGTTCACAGAAACAAACACTTGTAACAACTTCATCAAATCATGCCGAGATTATTGCACTACATGAAGCAAGCCGTGAATGTGTGTGGTTAAAATCAATGACTCAACATATCCAAATCTCATGCGGATTATCATTCGACGAGAAGCCTGTGATACTATATGAAGATAATGCTGCATGTGTTGCTCAAATGAAAGAAGGATACATAAAAAGCGACAGAACTAAACATATTCCTCCTAAGTTCTTCGCATTCACCAAGGAGCTTGAGAAGAATAAATGTATTGATGTTCGTCACATTCAATCAAGTGAAAACTCATCAGATCTCTTCACAAAGGCACTTCCTACGACAATATTCAGAAAGCACATATATAATATTGGGATGCGCAATCTACGAAATTTGTGAAGAATTGTTCGTGTCAACATGAGGGGGAGTTTACGTGACTGCACTCTTTTTCCCTTACTATGGTTTTTATCCCAATGGGTTTTTCCTAGTAAGGTTTTTAACGAGGCAGTATAAAAACACGTAATGTATACAATCATTATGATCATCATCACAAGGGGGAGTGTTGAAAAATTATTTAAAAATGTGTTAAATATTTGTGTTGAAAATGTGAATGTTGAATGTTGAAAATTAGGTAAAATTAGGTGTTGAATATTGAAAATTAGTGTGTGATGATGTAGGTAATGATGTATTTTATTTTTGGATTATTTGTAAAAATTTTCTATAAATAGATCTCTCATTTGTGAAGAAAATCACAATTGAGTTGAGAGAAAAATATTATAAAGTGTGTAGTGTGATAATTTTGAGAGTTTGAGATTTTTACTTTTTTACCATAAATTTTTACTTTTTCACAACATTTCTCAAATAAACATAAACGAGAGACAGAAACTGTGGGCATAACCAACCTTGAACGAAGCCCGAATGTATGAATATTGTGTCCATATATTAGTAATGGGCTGATGTTCATATTTTGGGCCCAAATTGGTGAACTGTAATTTCGCGTTCCAAGAGTTTTATTTATATACGTGTAAGTATGATGGCCTTTTAGGGTTGTTTGATTGGTTGTAAGTAATTCATAATAGAAGACAAAACTGAATATTATTTTGGAAAAATTAAAGATTTCAATCATTGATATAGTATTTATACTACTATCGTAAATATATATTTCAAATAAAATTAATTTTATATCTTAATTTTAATATAATGTAAATCTTATTGAATATCAGGAAAGCGTTTTTGTTACGAAATGGAAATATATGGACCGACGACTCTCAGCATACCATGTAATCTATGATATTTTGGTACGCAAAAACTCCGGTGAGACCGTCTCATGGGTCAATTTTATGAGAATGATCTTCTATCCTACTCTACTTATACAAAAATATTATTTTTATGTCAAAATTATTATTTTTCATTCCAAATATAGACCGGAAGAGATTTATACATTTTGCTAAAAAGACTTTTAAAAAAGGAATGTATATAAGAGATCGAGAGAGAACTTTTATATAATTTTTTTACCATAGTCAACTCTACTCATATTTATAATAAAAAATAATATTTTTTTATGAGTGACCCAAATAGAATATTTGTCTTGCAAAATTGACTCGTGAGACCGTCACACATAAATTTTTATGAATATTTAAAATATTTGATTTTATTGTTAACTAGCTACAAATTATCCTATAATTAATATAAGAGGTCATATTATCTATTCATACATCTATGATAATTTGCCAGTTGGAGAGCAATTTTGAATAACCTTATTTTCTTACTAGTACCTTATGTGATACAATGATTAACAAATGATGATTGACCATTTACAAATTTTGAATCACATGACTTCTATTATAGAATATAATTGTCGATATATTGACAAACGTTCGCTCCTATAATTTTGTAGTGTAATTATTTGCTCTTGTCATGTGACTCTTAATAATAGTTCACTCAAAAGTATGGCTAGCTACTTAAAGGTCATAAAGGCCGATTCATGAACGTCGACCGGCAATCGACGGAGGGCACCCGAAAAGGAGATTTCGATCGGTTTAAATATAAGAACATTACATTTTTTTTTAAATAAAAAATTATAACCAGAACTATATTTTGACTGGTTAGAAAAGAAATTTAGCTAGCAGAATATACTTATCCTTAGTTGAATAATTTCTACAGCCTGTGAATTAGTCAAAAAATTGTCAACTTTGGCACCGGCCCTCAAGATTTTTAAAACAAGTTAAATAATCAATTTAATTAAGCCTTTTTGCTCTCCTTTGATGCAAGCTATGAAATTTGTCTTGTTTCAAACTTTTAGGTGGACGACCATTAATTAAACCAGTCGCTGGCACACAAGTTAGTTGAATTTTAGTGAAGGAATCAAAATAATAAAAAAATATATAATAAATTAATTAATTTCTTTTCTAACTCTATTAGAATGATTGACAAAAAAAGTCAAAACAAAAACATGCAGGGAACAATACATAATCGATCAAAATGAAGATTTACAAAGAGACAAACAAACAAGATGTAAATTAATTTTTTTTCTTCTTATTTTATCTGCAAACTTGGATATTATAGAAATCCTAAAGTCAAAAGTTATTAAAAAAATTTATTTTGAATGATTAATTGAAAAACATTGCAAACATACCGATGATTTCAGCAGAAGTTTCGCACTGCTCAATTGTTAATTTATTAAATTTCAATCATTTTGTCAAATAAAGATTCCTTGGCAAACAGTTTAAGACACAACAACAGATTAATCATGAAACCTAATTTGTGCCAACTTTGTTGAGAATTATTATTCGGTTTCGTGTCGAGATTTCTTTCATTTTACACAATCGGTTGTGTGGAACATATTCGCTTAAAATATTTAAATCATATAAATACAATCAAAACATTGGAAAATAAAAATAAAGATTCAAAATTAGAAAAAAAGAAAGATCAACTTATTGAACCAATAGCATACCAAAACTGACTCGATGAACTTTATATATAAGTTTCCAGTTTGAATATAGAGAACTGTGTCCCACTCGAGCATGTTTTCTGCCGAATGAATTATTTGTGGATGCATGCAGTGTGCGTGTAAAGGAGATCAATATCGACAGATGATCTGCATGCATCACCAAATATCTGATTTGCTTTAAATTATTGTGTTCTTGTGGACACAGTCGTCTAACATGGAGAATTAGTTGATCCAGCCAAACCAAACATTAATTGGGCTTTAATTTTTCTTACTCTTGTGTTTCTTCTTCTCTCCAGTATTATATGAAGTGATTTCTGTTTGGAAAGTTAATTAATTGGACATGAGAAATTTAATTTAAGCGTGAAATAATAGGTAGCTGTCAATTCTAGCTAGTTATAGAGTAATAAAACAAGTGAGTGATCCCAGTTATTTCTTAATCATTAATTTAGTTGCCTTTCGGTGGTTAATTGGACATGTAAATTGATCTGTTTTTTTTTTTTTTAAGTAATGAAACATGTAGTGTTTGGTTTTTATCCACTAACTTGAACTATTTTTTTTTTGGTCTTTTTTTTCATCCGAAATCGCAAAATTTATCAAATATTGTTTAGTTGGAACGGATAATCTCCTACGTGACTCATATAACAAGAACAAAATATATATTATACACACTAAAATTTACATAAGTAAAAATAAAAGGAAACCACAAGATTTTTTCCTCTCATTTATTTTGATGCGTGTAATACGAGTTTATTTTCGCTACATGAGTTACGTAGAAGACTATCAGTGTCAGATAAATAATATTTAAAGGAGTTAGTGGCTTTTGGGGAAGAAAAAAGTAAAAAAAATCCAAGTTATTGGATTAAAATCAAATACTGACAAGTTACAAGACTAATTAAAATTCAAAACAAGTAAATTACAAGGCTAAAATTGCAATTTTTCATGGTTAATTTTAGTTCCTAATTGCCATGTGGATTGTGTTTTTAATCATTTGCTATCATTAATGTTAAATAAACGTATTCTAATTGCATGTGACACCCATACCAAACTAGCTACCTCTAGATAGAACGAGTAGATACAGCTGTTTTTATAAGCGTTAGCACTAGTGCTCCATGAAAATAGCACAGAGGCGTCAAAAAGTTGATTTGTAATGTACAAAATCTATTAAAATATATAGAAATATTGAATTTTAAATATATTAGTCTCTGTATATTCTTGATAAATTTTTAAAAGTTTTCCTTAAAGTTTTAAGATTTATGCGTTTCAATTTATATCGCTCTATTGCAAAAATTTGGAAGTGACGCTTGAGCAGTCTGAACCACTAAATACTAATAATATTGTAAATTTATGAGGTTCTTAAGTATGCATCTACAAGGTTTCGTTGAGAAATGAACAAATCAGACAAATTGAATAAGTAATTAAGCTAATTAAATATATATGACTCTCCGCCAATTTTTTTTTTTAAGTGTAGGGAGTACTGACTTTTTAAATTTGGTAAAATAGACTGACTTAAAAGAGAAGATAAATTTTAATAATGATTGTTAAAATAAAATAAAAAGATAACATCATATTTTGACTCAATCCATATTCGAACAATGTGTTTTTACACAACACAACACCTTACTACTACGCTATGTCATTTTGATTAAAAATTTATGTAAATAATTATATACATATTATATTTAGGTCAAGTTTTTCACATTTTTGTCGAGTTTGGGTTGTTTGGTTCGAGATTTTCCTATTAAGGTCGGGTTTTTCACACATTTGGGTCGAGTATGAGTCAAACTTTTCATATTTTGGTCGATTTTTTCATAGTTGGGTCAAAATTTTCACATTTGGGTCGAGTTTTCACATTTGGGTAAAAGTTTTCATGCTTGAATCAAGTTTTACACATTTGAGGTGAAGTTTGGAGTGAAGTTTTGGGGTGAAATTTTATGTCGGAGTTGAGTTTGAAATGAAGTTTTATTTTGATTAATTTAAATTTTTTTATGAGCAAAATTGTAAAATTAAGCTGATTTTTTTTTTTCGATTTAAAAATTAATTAACTCTCAATTAATTACCTCGTTTCCCAGCTAATAGCATATCCAACAAAGGTCGAACTTTTTATAAAAATCATGACATCGCTATTTGACAGTCCAGAATTAATTATTATAATAAATTTTAATACTTTAATAATATATGTGGAACATGCATGTAATTATCATAAAATAACTTTATGATTCATAATAATAAACATTAATCGAATGATTGGAACCCCAACTGTATCAGTCAAGTATCAAACTGGGGTATAGCCAGTTCGATTTCAACTCGACAGCTTGATCAAGGGTTCATCAAGATTGAGATCTATCTATTGCAAATTTGACCGCGCGGGTTAAGTTTTTTGTGATTTTAGTCATTTATATTTCCAATCAAATTTCAGTTTTAGTTATATAACTTTTTATTTTTAATAATTTTAGTTTTTTTTACGAGAGTATTTATTTATGTGGTATTTCACACGTCAGCACTATATTAGTTTTACATCAATATTGCATTATCGTCGTGTCTAAAATACCAAAATAAAAAAAATTGACGAGTTAACACTGAATTTCGACAACATAAAATTTCAAATGCATAAAAAGGAAAATATACTAGACCAAAACTTCAATTTTCCCTAAAAATAATTATGACAAGCTTTCAAAAAGTTCATAACCTCAAAATTAGTTGTTGAGTGGTCTTTAATTTTTTTATATTAATGTTTGTAGTTTACATAAAATCAGGCAAAACAATATTTTTGGTCTCCTAATTTGCACGTTTTTAATTTTTATTTCTCGTCATATTATCAGTTAATTTAGAGACTTAGAACACAAACTTGTTTTTTTTTTCTTTTTCATCGAAATGCTGACATGACGTCGGAAATTCTTACTTGACATCGGAAAATACTGACATGAAACCAAACATTGCTAACATGTCAGTTTTCACACCAGCACTCCGATTAAAAAAAACTAAAATTAGGAAGAAAAGTGAGTTACATGACTAAAATCGTAAATTGATAAATAACATAACCAAAAAAATAAAAAGTTCAAGTTATAAGACCAATATTTTAATTTTTCGAATTATTATATAAAACTAATAGTATAAATAATTTCTTGTGCTCATTAGTTATAAGGAAGATGCTAAACCCGTTATCTAAGCTTGCGAATCAGTTCAGGAGCCAAGATTATTTATTTATACTCCTTTTCTTGTCTATATCGTTTTTTTTAAAAAAAAAAAATTATTGAAATGGTCATCTAAGTGGATCTAAAATCCTGTAAATAGTCAAAATTGAGTCTTGGTTCCTTAAATTGGTTCTTTTTTGGCTTTTGGTCACTAGAGTGTCGATATGACGTCGGTCACGTCTCATTTTTGACATGTGGTGATACTTCCATAAGAACTCGTGTCATTATGAGCCCGAGTCATGGATGGTCCGAGCTGGTATTGTACGGATAACTCGGATCAGGATAATTTGGCAGGAGGAGTTCTTTACAAACTGGGCAGGTGAATGCCCGAGACATCTTCTCCTCGGTTAGGGATGACAACTTTTCCCACGGGTTTGGGGCCTCACGGGAAAAACCCGAAATGGGGATGGGATCCCCGATTTTTTCGGGTTTGGGTTAGGGGATGGGGGCGGGGATGGGATGTTGATCCCCGAAGTTTCGGGTTTGGGGATTCTCCAAACCCGAAAAAGAGGGGATTGGGACGGGTATGGGGGTGAGGATGAAATTCGGGGATGGGGATGGGGATGGCAAACCCACCCCCGCCTCGGCCCATTGCCATCCCTATCCCCGGTTTACCAAAAGCTCGGGTACTCATGCAAGTTCTCGGGAAAGCTTTTTACACAGGCTACATCGAAAACAACACTTCACTTGAGTGCATCAGTATGGAATACCTTATTCCTAGCAATCATTGCCGTCAGAAAAGAGGTTGGCATGTCAGAGAAATTGTCAGACGCAAGGTATGAGCAGCCATCTTGTCATGATTAGTAAGTTGACACTGAAAACAAGGTCATCATAGATTTTATTTCAATAAATATCAGGTTTGGTTAGTATTAAAGAGGGATTTTTTCTTGGGCTTTCAGCATTTTTATTATCATATTCTCTCTAAAAAAAACCCTTCATTGACTTGAGCGTTAGAGTGGTCACGTCGGATCCTCTTCCGACGCCCGTTCAAGTGGTTATCTTTGTGTTTGCATGATATTCTTACTTTTCTTGGGAAAAAGTGCTTAGTTCGGATATATTTTGCAGTGATCTCAATTTTCCGTTCATCCCAACAACTCGACCCAGTGAAATTGCCTACCTATCGTTCACCCAATTCACCCGATCTTCATCAGACATCATGCTAGCACTTTTGCAAAATAAGAGTAAATTAACCAAATAACAAACCAGAGGACCAAAAGTTAATTTTGACTACTTAATGACAAAAACGAAAAAGAGTAAGTCTCTTGTGAGATGGTCTCAAGAATCTTTATCCATGAGACGAGTCAATCCTACCGATATTCACAATAAAAAGTAATAATCTTAGCATAAAAAGTAATATTTTTTCATGGATGGTCCAAATAAGAGATCCGTCTCACAAAATACGACCCGTGAGACCGTTTCACACAATTTTTTGCAAAAAAAAATAGACAGGCTTAAATTCACGAAAATTTGGTTATTCATTTCCCTTTTTTCCCCTTTATTTGTCTTTGTATCTCGGACGACCTACTTAGTTCGCGTATTTCCCACACTTTGGTTCAACTTGAGCCATCCTTTATTAGACAAGTTTTTCCTTGTGAGTTACCCAAATCTGATGCGGGCAAATTTTATATTTTTGAGGTTAACTAAGCTTTCGACTATTTTGTTAATGAAATTTGGTAACTCCGGAACTGAACCTTTGGCTACTATTTTCTAATACTTTAATGTTTTCGCAGACGACGAAACTTCTTCCAATTAATTAATTTACTTAATTTGCATTAAATTTCTCAGACTCTCGCACTATAACTGTTCTGTATATAGATAAACGGGCCATGCATATAAAATTATTTGAAATTGCTCTTTACAAGCAATAATTCATTCATTTCTTATATATAATCTCACATTGATGGAGTGGATGAATAATAATTGTGGAAATTTATTGCATTAGCTAATGACTAAAGTTGGATTAGATCAGATTAGACAAATTGATAATTGAATTAGTGTATGTACTTTGACTTGTGCATCTGTGTCTCNGTATATATATCTCACCATGTTGTACGAAGAACAAGTCTTCTACACACAGATCCACCTTCTAAAAGCTTCAAGATTTTTTCTCCAAAGTGATAACACCTTTTAATTGCTTTCTGAAAGGAAGAAGAAAATGGGAAGAGCTCCATGCTGTGATAAAGCAAATGTGAAGAAAGGTCCATGGTCACCTGAAGAAGACGCAAAACTTAAGGAATACATAGAGAAACATGGCACTGGAGGCAATTGGATCGCTCTTCCTCACAAAGCAGGTACGTATATATATCTATATATGTGTATCGACGAGGTTCTTTCGAGCAACTAGCTAATCCATAAGTGTATTAGTTTGTTGATGTTTTGAAAAACTAGATTCTTGCCTTCAAGAGTTAGCATGTGAGTTTCTTTTTATAAGGTTTCTTGGGGGTTTTAAATATGGGTTTGCTTTTCCTGATTAGATCTCAGAAGATGTGGAAAAAGTTGTAGACTGAGGTGGCTGAACTATCTCAGGCCAAATATTAAACACGGAGAATTTTCAGATGATGAAGATAGAGTCATTTGCAGCCTTTTTGCTAGCATTGGAAGCAGGTAGATATATCGACTCACTCTAAAAATTTAGCTGCTGGTAATGTAAGCATGAGGGGATAATTTGATGAGTTTTGGTTGTTTGTTTCTTTATTCTTTTTCCCTCAGAAATACATTAAATTTTGCAGTGTCAATCTTCATCGTTTGCAATTAAATCATTCGTCGAATTTTGAGTTTTCATATCCATCTTGGATTTTATATATTTAGGGTTCCTGATCATCGGTCGTTTGATCATGCAGATGGTCAATAATAGCAGCACAATTACCCGGAAGAACAGACAACGACATCAAGAACTACTGGAACACGAAGCTCAAGAAGAAAATCTTGGGGGCATCCAAATCCAACCAATTATCATCCAAGATGAATAACAATCCCATCCCACAAAACCCTTCAATCTCTTCTCCATATCCATCTCTCCAAACCTTATTTGAATTCCGTAACAACACAGCATACCCCACCAATATTTCTGAAGATAGTAGGGTTTTCTCCGCCGGTACCGATCTTGATCCCATCTCTCCCACTTTTCCCACAACGGTTGCTTCAAATCCCACCACCCATTCAGTTTTTCTAGCTCAAAATCATGGATATGTGAGCTTGAATTATAACAACAATACTAGTAACTACATTATGTTTGGAGGGGAAGCTAGCTGCAGTTCATCCGATGGAAGCTCCAATGGTGAAAATCTAAATCTGCAGAAATATTTATACAATAATGGGTTCGATGAAGGTGATCATAAATTCTTGATCAGTAATCCTCCTGCTGGCTTTGGTGCTGATCTTGAGAAAACAGAGAATGGTCATTTTAGCGAGAACCCGTTGGATTACAGTATTGAGGAGATTCAGCAGCTGATTAGCAGTAACAGTACTATTTGCAGTGCTAATCTGAATTTATTTGTGGATGGAATCAAAACTGAAGAACAAGTTTTGTACTACTGACGAAATATTAATCTCATGAATTTCTTCTTATTTTAATTTTGTAGAGTACATATTAAAAAAAAATTCCTATGTTCATATATATTTTATTTCAGGGATGTGATGTGTTACTTTGCATTTTAATTGAAGTTAAATGTGAAAAACAAATATTGAAATAAATTTTTGTGCTTGAGATTAATGTGTGTATAGCAATCATCATTTTCTGCAAATAATACGAAAAGATAATGTTATTCTTTACATATAGTTTTCCGTGAATAAATATAATTATTAAAACATGGAGAGAACTTTCAATGCATTTGGACTGTTTGGTAATTTGAATCTTTATTTATTTATTGCTACAATTATTATGTTACTAATTATTTTATTTCGTTTGTTGCTAATTCTGATCTCAGTTCTCCGACAATCGTTCCTATAATTTAACACCGCCATGAATTGTTTATTTAAGGATTGAGATGCCATGAAACATAATTTATTTAAAATATCCCTGTCAATGATCATTTATTTTACCGATGATATAATCTAAACGATGCACGATATATAATTTTCACGTTCCCAACATGTTTTTTTTATTAAAAAAAAAAAATAAATGACAGCCATGCGTTGTGTTGTCTCATATTTTTCTAAATACTTCTCTGTTCTCTGAAAATCGAATTGTCGAGAATTTGTTTGTTTTTAATAAAAATACATTTCCAATTAAGAT
This sequence comes from Primulina huaijiensis, assembly GCF_012295235.1. Classification (NCBI taxonomy): domain Eukaryota; kingdom Viridiplantae; phylum Streptophyta; class Magnoliopsida; order Lamiales; family Gesneriaceae; genus Primulina; species Primulina huaijiensis. Next base: position 23,283,411 of record NC_133306.1, read on the forward strand.
TATGCTTATCCATTTCTATATAACAATGGGTTCGATATGTACAAATTTAATTTAAATATAATGATTTTTTTGGGAAAATTGCGGTTGTGGTCTTATATATTTGATTATTTAGGATTTTGATCATTTATGTTGTCAAATCTATTTTAATCACATATCTTTTATTTTGAAAATTTTAATCCATTTTTAATGAGAGTGCTGATGTAATACAATAGAGATAAGTTCTATGTCGACACTGTATCGGTACTACATCATTGTCAAATTGGAAAAAGACTCAAATTACAAGAAAAATCAAATATGTTAATCTAACACTGGAATATGACAAAATAGAAGATGAAATCGCAAAAAAAATAAATATAAAAAATGTTATTTTTCCTTTTTAAAAAAATGTACAAATGACTTAATTTTGAAGTGGGAACAAATTTGACTTGAAATGGTTGCGGTAAAAAATATATAAATCCCACTAGGGGAACAAAGACTTTAGCAAATGGGAAATTGAAGTCTTCTTATTTAATCATAAATTGAATATATTCTCATTAGAAGCAGTCCACACTAGGACTCCGGGAAAAATGTGACCATTAAAAAAATCAGTGACCAAGTTCAGCTTATTTAAACACATAAAATTATTTAAATTTTGGTGATCAAACATTTAATTATTATTTTTTTCAAAATTAAATATAAAATTGTAAAAAAAAAGAGTTTTAGGATTAATTACTACCACTTCCATATATGTTCGAAGATTATAATATTAGAGTGATGCTACATGTACATCCATATTTGTACATCAATTTGTGCAACACAAAAATTTTAATGCTGATATAACAATAAAATCTCGCGATATAATTGTTGTAAATATGACTGTAACGATATATTAATAGTACTTTTAATATTATTCTAAATATTAATATATAATAAAATTTGTCTCCAAATGTTAATCTAAATGTACCTGGCCCTCTCATCCAGGCGCAGCCGCCCCTAGTTGCCTTGATGAAAGATATGGCCAAACAAAGAAAAAGTTTAGTTTATGTACCAAAGAAGAATAAGAAAACTTTAGTTTCTTTTAAAAAGTTGATTAAGAAAATTAATCAAGAATTTTTAAAATAATGACGCATTGACATCTTCACTGATTTTTCGGATTATGCGATAATTAATTATTTTAAAGTAAAAAATTGTTCTAAATTAACAGCTATTTGTAATTTGTCTTATATATTGGAGGATAATAAATTTTATGAGTAGGGATTATTCACACCGACTGGAGACGGGGATATATTTGGTACGTGACTATACATAAATTTCATTTTCAAAATATAAGTTGCCAATCTAAAAAGAAAAACAAGAATTGAAAATCATATTTGATAAATTTCAATGTCAAAATAAGAGTTTCAATGGTATTGGAGCTAAAAATCGCATTTAAACAAATTTATTGGAGATTTTTATTTAGGAAAAAGGTAAAAACTTGTGTGAGACAGTCTCACGGGTTGTATTTTGTGAGACGAATCTCTTATTTGGGTCATCCATGAAAAATTATTATTTTTTATGCTAAAAGTATTATTTTTTATTGTCAATATCGGTAGGATTAACCTGTCTCACAAATAAAAATTCGTGAGACCGTCTCACAAGAGACTTACTCTTAGGAAAATTACAGATTTGGTTGTATAAATTGACCATATTATGATTTTAGCCATTTAATTAGTCAATTTCAGCCATAGTACAATAAGTTTTTTTTTTTTATAATTATAGTCATTTGTTTCATCAGAATGCTAACGTAATGTCGAATATTACTGACATAACGATATTGTTAACTTGTCTGACGTCGCATTTGTATTCCACCAGAAAAAAGAAGTAAATTAGATCAAAATTTAGAGACACGGATTAGTGAATATTGATCAATTTAGAGAACCAAATTAAAATTAGATCAATTTAGAGAACCAAATTTTATTTATTTATTTTTTTAAAAAATTTTGAACTAATTTGAAATGGGAGCCTGGAGGTGAGTTTTCCGGATTTACATTTCTCTACGTGAAAATCCATCACATTGTCTGAGTTGGCAGACATTTATTTAAACTTATTATCGGCCCATAGCTTTTAATGTTATTTGACAATAAGTGCTCGCAATTAATGTTTGTGTTTAATTTCAAACTTTTCAACTTATCAAATTGCGAGTGTTGTTGCGTGAGGAGAAATCATTATGTACATATTATCCGGATATTTAAGCACGTTTAACTTAAATTTGGGACCATTTTTTGAGTTCAAGATCTTGTTGTAACGGGAGAACAACTTTATATGTCATGTAATATGTATATATTTTTTATTTTTTTATTATGTTAACCGTCAATTCATAATTTTTAGTTCACTGACTTGCACATTGTTTTCATTTTTTGTCTATTTTTCACCGGAAAATGACGATGTGATGTCGGAAAATGGTGACGTGGTGACGAACATTGCTGGCGTGGTCTAAGACATTACAGACATATCTGATGCAACGTCAACATTTTGTGAGAATGGAAAAAAAATTTTAAAAAAAGTGCAATTAGCATATTAAAACTGTGAATTGACCGATTACAAGATCAGTAATAGAAAATGTGTAAATTACATAGCTAAATATGTTGTTTTCCTAGTTGTAACAAATCTCACATGGCCAACAAAAACTATCTATATAAATTTGATATAATAACAATTATTTTGAAAATTTTAAAATTGTTCGATAAAGACTCAATTTAAAAATGAGAAAATATGATTTGGGGTTATTAGCAAATATATAATGCAATTTTTATAAATATGTTACATATAATGTTATTGCGAGTACTAGATCAATTTTTAAAATATGCTTGAATGTTAATATAGGTGTTGATTGATTTTAGATATTAGTATTTATGAAAGTTTCATTATTCACTTAAGTATTTATACGTATACTTTTGCTTTACACGCTCATATATCCTTTCATATGGTCCTCTAATTTAGTTTTTTTTTTAAAGACAAAAAATTTTATAAATCAATCTCACAGCTTAATTTTATAAGACATATATTTATTCGAAATAATCTATTAAAAAATAATATTTTTTATACAAAAATATTAGTACTTTTCTTTATAGATGCGGATCATATCATCCGCCCCACAAACTTATTCTTTTTTAAATTATTAATTTTTCGTATTTATTTCCTCGTATGCGTATCCACACGTTATAGATTAGATGTTTTTTCCAAGTGAATGGCAAATAAATTTGCTTAAAAGATCAAAATAAAAGGAAAATAAACTAGGTTATGTGGCTACGGTATCATGTCATAAAACTTGAAACATTTGTCAGAAAAAAAAAACATCAAAATCAATCAAAACATCAATTTTATCTTCGTCAATTAAGTTATCTATTTTTTTTATGAATCTGATAAGTCAAAAATTTTTCCGTACTTGAATAGTTGTATATCCATTGGTTGAAATAGTAAGTTATCAATAAATTTTTGGTTTTAAATCTCAAAAAACTTTCTCTAGCTAATTAAATTTAAAAATGCACACACACACATGTTGATATAACATTTTTTCATATTCGAGACCTAACGAAAATTTTAAAATTTTTGTTTTGACATTCGAAATATTTTTGAACGTCGTATGATTTGATCAAACATACATAAGATGTTTTGAAGTTTATCTTTGCGTTTAAGAATGTTGGACATCAAACTAGTTTAGGATTAACGGAGTCAACTTTTCTTGTAATCCTTACGAATGATCGACTGGATAACCACTGTTCTTAATATCTGAATCATATCCAAGATCAAAAACTTTGTTCTTTTTCTAGATTGTACTAGAAAACTAAGAGAAATTTTTGTTGAGATTGGATTGCCGGAATTTGACAACTCAAGTGAATAACGGCGGTGGTTAGCAACTACGACATGACGGCGGTGGAAGGGGTTCGGTAGTGGGTCTTCCAAGGGGGAGGTGGCCAAAATTATTTAACCAAGGGAAAGAAAGAGAGTCCTGTGTTGTCAAATTAACAACAAAAATTTGCGTGATTGTTTTGTCAATTGTGTATTTAATAAATATAACATTCTAATTCTACTGGGATTCTATTTTAATCAAGATTTTGTATTTCCATTATCTACAAACTCTCATATGATATTTTTCACTCTTGAAAATGACAAAAACTTATGTGAGACGGTCTCACCGGTCGTATTTTATGAGAAGGATCTCTTATTTTGGTCATCCATGAAAAAGTATTACTTTTTATGCTAAGAGTATTACTTTTTATCGTAAATATCGGTAGGGTTGACCCGTCTCACAGATAAAGATCCGTGAGACCATCTCACAAGAGACCTACTCCTTGAAAATTTTATGCATTGTCAACTTTTGATCATATATATATATATAGATAAATTAAATAATAATTATTTAACTACTTAATTAATTATTAATCAATTAATTAATTTTAGACATTTCTAGAATATTTAATGAGAATCTTCAATCTTATACTTAATAGTCACTACAACTAATTTATTATTTAATTAATATATTCTAAATTCAATAAATAAATTATTAACTTATTATAACCCCGATCGACGATCAAACAATGTCGATGTATCGATGGTATAAATCTCGTTCATATAATGAAAAACGAAAATTTCGAATGTTAAAATTTTCCACTGATCTATTTTTGACAGCTGTCAGTTTTGTGAAGTTATTCACTAAAACAGACAATTCCTCTCTGCTCACTTATTTAGCAATTAAGCTAACTTTCCCAACTTTCAATAACGGAATCTACTCATAAACTTTTTAATGAGCAAACTTTTTTATCTTCATCAAACTATAGTTGTCAAATTCAACTCCTTCAATTCAATTATTTAAACTGGAAAGCATATTCAATACTTAAGTGACTCTCGGTGGTTCAAAGATACAGCTAGCCATACGTTCACTCCATATGATTCAGAACAACATTTGTTCTTAGTCGGGCTTACCCTAATTAGCATACATTGGATCATGGTAAAAGCGTTTACTAATATCGTTCTATGATCCCCTATGTTTCACTGATAATGTCTGCAAGAATTAATAAGTTAGAGTTAGCATACATTACGATCCATTCAACTCATATATCTCGATTGAGTCTACAACAATTGATATATCGAGAGTTGCAAATGAATTCGATAACTATCTAATGAATTTTTGAGTAATAATAGTGACATCGTATGTGCAATTAAGAAATCACATTTTCCTAAAGCATATGTCTTGCTCCGGCCAGAGACTTCTTGCACTATTAACACATCAGATCACATTGGATATCTTCACCCGTAGGCGAGCGTTGAACCTCCGACTACAATGTATTGGCTCCTATGTATTTTGAAACTACACCCAATCTCACCACCTTACGACCCTCAATGGAGTCGGTAAATAAATTAAAGTGCATGTTTCTACACAAAGCTTTCATGTTGTCTCAAATCAAATAAATAATGATGTAATACTACAACCACAAATAAATCACTCGATAAGTGATAACCACTTGAAAAGTTCGAGAGAGCGTTGTTCAGTGCCTCTTCAAATGATCACTCATTTGTATGAATGGACATTACAATGTTCTTACCAAGCGTTTTCATCATATATGTTAGTCTCAAGCTCGAGCGACTTTAATCCTTGTTTTAGACAGTGAATCGACTAGAAACATATTTAGAATATACAGTACTCTTCCTAATGAATTTCATGATCCACTAGACTCGTGGACCTCGTGATACTTATATTATATTTAAAGACTTTATCTGTGCAGCTTGAATGTTTATACAGATAAAGTAAATATCATAATTAGACAAAACCATAAAATATTATTAAATTAAAAATTAGTTTTACATAAATGTAATAAAGTTCAAACCACAATTTGACTTATTAGAGACCTACTCTAACAATATTTTGTAGTCTCCTTATTAATTTCTCTATATTTCTTTTTATGAGAGAACAACAATTCAACATAACGAGAGCTTACTATATACTATATTTGCACTTGTCATTGCTACCAAATTTTGAATTTGGGCAAAATAATTTTATAATATGTGTGCGCACATATGTAGGCATTATTTTGTGTCATGGCGGCACAATTTTCTTGAAAAGCTTGATTTTTCTCCCCAATAGCAAAACTTGGTGTTGAAAATTTAGAACCTATAATAAGTCAAAAAAATATATCACAAAAAACAATTATTCATGTTCCACTTTGTATTTCCTTGAGTTGGAAAAATCTATGTAGATCTTTTCAAATGGCTTTACGACTAAGAAATCTACACGTTTCTTTTCTAGAAGTAGCATAAACTTTAGAAACAATAGCATACTTTACTTTGAGTTCTTCCCTCATGCGGAATTAGTGGTACAAAAGTAGAGATTTAAAATGGTAATTAGATCTGATAACGGGGTATTGCCCTAATCACATACAAAAAAAATTGGTTTGATGATGGTAATTGGATCTACACTGAAAGTAACACTTAAATTCAATCCTGATAATTTTTATTAATATTTCCTCGATCATACTCATAAATTAATCATAAATTTTATGAAGGTATAAAATACAAAAAAAAAAAACGACTATCTCAATTTAATTCAGTAGTAAGTATCTTGTGAGACGGGTCAATCATGTCCATTTACATGGACAAGTAATATTTTTGACATAAAAATTAATATTTTTTGATGATGACTAAAATAAGAAATCTTTCTCACACAATTGACTCTTGAGACCGTCTCACAAAATTTTCCAATAAAATTGTAAAATTGTCATTCGTTCTCAATTAAGTACGTCATCCATCCTCATCAAATTTCTTGAGTTCATTTATAGGCAAAAATCCTGTTTGTGTGGGAAATTGAGTATTTTGTGTGTGATGGCTTAAAGTCGTATATATTTCACGAAACATGATTAATAATCAAATCAGATTCACTTAACGTGACCAATAAGTAATAAATATTGTGATGGAGCCATTTAGTTTTCAATTTTTGGGCCATAAATTCAACATGTGTCAACGTTAGGTACTGTTATTTTGACTAGGAATTGAATATTATCCACAAGCCAAAACTATAGGCACAGTTTGTTTGGTATGAGTTTTGATGGCTCGTTTAATATCTATGGACTCCACTAAATATTGTCTCACTCTACTCTTCGAGCCTAAATACGTTTGACAAATTTTGATAATAATGACACGTTTTTCAGATGGAGATTCGGTATAAAATTTTAAAAATTTGATATTAATATAAGATATTTGAGTAATAAATATTTCATATCTGACATTAATATATGATTTTTGAGTATCTAAACATGTATAACAAATTTTGATATTAAAGACACATTTTTCGGATGGAAATTGGTACAAAATATTACTTATGTGATACTAATATATGATATTTCAATATAAACTCTTTCAGATCGAATACTAATATATGATATTTGAGCACACAAACAAATGTAGTAATTATTAATATTAATACAGTTATTACAATTTTATACTCAAAATTTTAGCTTTTATATCAGATATAAAACAATTTGTTATACAATATCTTATATATGTGTCATATTTTCATTCGAAAAAATAACTGTAGACTCAGGGAGTGCAGAAGGAATTTTTTTTTTTTTTGCGAATCAAATACTGTAGAGAAATTTCGGTCTGACAAAAACTGAGCACACATTTAACTATATTGTAAGAATTTAAAAACAACTCTCCCAAAAGAAAACACAAATTTTATCCACAACATTAAAATTGTATCCAACACTACAAATTAGAATCCTCTTGCTATCTCATTTCACACATCAAACCGTAATTATATTTATAANATGAAAAAGTATTACTTTTTATGCTAAGAGTATTACTTTTTATCGTAAATATCGGTAGGGTTGACCCGTCTCACAGATAAAGATCCGTGAGACCATCTCACAAGAGACCTACTCCTTGAAAATTTTATGCATTGTCAACTTTTGATCATATATATATATATAGATAAATTAAATAATAATTATTTAACTACTTAATTAATTATTAATCAATTAATTAATTTTAGACATTTCTAGAATATTTAATGAGAATCTTCAATCTTATACTTAATAGTCACTACAACTAATTTATTATTTAATTAATATATTCTAAATTCAATAAATAAATTATTAACTTATTATAACCCCGATCGACGATCAAACAATGTCGATGTATCGATGGTATAAATCTCGTTCATATAATGAAAAACGAAAATTTCGAATGTTAAAATTTTCCACTGATCTATTTTTGACAGCTGTCAGTTTTGTGAAGTTATTCACTAAAACAGACAATTCCTCTCTGCTCACTTATTTAGCAATTAAGCTAACTTTCCCAACTTTCAATAACGGAATCTACTCATAAACTTTTTAATGAGCAAACTTTTTTATCTTCATCAAACTATAGTTGTCAAATTCAACTCCTTCAATTCAATTATTTAAACTGGAAAGCATATTCAATACTTAAGTGACTCTCGGTGGTTCAAAGATACAGCTAGCCATACGTTCACTCCATATGATTCAGAACAACATTTGTTCTTAGTCGGGCTTACCCTAATTAGCATACATTGGATCATGGTAAAAGCGTTTACTAATATCGTTCTATGATCCCCTATGTTTCACTGATAATGTCTGCAAGAATTAATAAGTTAGAGTTAGCATACATTACGATCCATTCAACTCATATATCTCGATTGAGTCTACAACAATTGATATATCGAGAGTTGCAAATGAATTCGATAACTATCTAATGAATTTTTGAGTAATAATAGTGACATCGTATGTGCAATTAAGAAATCACATTTTCCTAAAGCATATGTCTTGCTCCGGCCAGAGACTTCTTGCACTATTAACACATCAGATCACATTGGATATCTTCACCCGTAGGCGAGCGTTGAACCTCCGACTACAATGTATTGGCTCCTATGTATTTTGAAACTACACCCAATCTCACCACCTTACGACCCTCAATGGAGTCGGTAAATAAATTAAAGTGCATGTTTCTACACAAAGCTTTCATGTTGTCTCAAATCAAATAAATAATGATGTAATACTACAACCACAAATAAATCACTCGATAAGTGATAACCACTTGAAAAGTTCGAGAGAGCGTTGTTCAGTGCCTCTTCAAATGATCACTCATTTGTATGAATGGACATTACAATGTTCTTACCAAGCGTTTTCATCATATATGTTAGTCTCAAGCTCGAGCGACTTTAATCCTTGTTTTAGACAGTGAATCGACTAGAAACATATTTAGAATATACAGTACTCTTCCTAATGAATTTCATGATCCACTAGACTCGTGGACCTCGTGATACTTATATTATATTTAAAGACTTTATCTGTGCAGCTTGAATGTTTATACAGATAAAGTAAATATCATAATTAGACAAAACCATAAAATATTATTAAATTAAAAATTAGTTTTACATAAATGTAATAAAGTTCAAACCACAATTTGACTTATTAGAGACCTACTCTAACAATATTTTGTAGTCTCCTTATTAATTTCTCTATATTTCTTTTTATGAGAGAACAACAATTCAACATAACGAGAGCTTACTATATACTATATTTGCACTTGTCATTGCTACCAAATTTTGAATTTGGGCAAAATAATTTTATAATATGTGTGCGCACATATGTAGGCATTATTTTGTGTCATGGCGGCACAATTTTCTTGAAAAGCTTGATTTTTCTCCCCAATAGCAAAACTTGGTGTTGAAAATTTAGAACCTATAATAAGTCAAAAAAATATATCACAAAAAACAATTATTCATGTTCCACTTTGTATTTCCTTGAGTTGGAAAAATCTATGTAGATCTTTTCAAATGGCTTTACGACTAAGAAATCTACACGTTTCTTTTCTAGAAGTAGCATAAACTTTAGAAACAATAGCATACTTTACTTTGAGTTCTTCCCTCATGCGGAATTAGTGGTACAAAAGTAGAGATTTAAAATGGTAATTAGATCTGATAACGGGGTATTGCCCTAATCACATACAAAAAAAATTGGTTTGATGATGGTAATTGGATCTACACTGAAAGTAACACTTAAATTCAATCCTGATAATTTTTATTAATATTTCCTCGATCATACTCATAAATTAATCATAAATTTTATGAAGGTATAAAATACAAAAAAAAAAAACGACTATCTCAATTTAATTCAGTAGTAAGTATCTTGTGAGACGGGTCAATCATGTCCATTTACATGGACAAGTAATATTTTTGACATAAAAATTAATATTTTTTGATGATGACTAAAATAAGAAATCTTTCTCACACAATTGACTCTTGAGACCGTCTCACAAAATTTTCCAATAAAATTGTAAAATTGTCATTCGTTCTCAATTAAGTACGTCATCCATCCTCATCAAATTTCTTGAGTTCATTTATAGGCAAAAATCCTGTTTGTGTGGGAAATTGAGTATTTTGTGTGTGATGGCTTAAAGTCGTATATATTTCACGAAACATGATTAATAATCAAATCAGATTCACTTAACGTGACCAATAAGTAATAAATATTGTGATGGAGCCATTTAGTTTTCAATTTTTGGGCCATAAATTCAACATGTGTCAACGTTAGGTACTGTTATTTTGACTAGGAATTGAATATTATCCACAAGCCAAAACTATAGGCACAGTTTGTTTGGTATGAGTTTTGATGGCTCGTTTAATATCTATGGACTCCACTAAATATTGTCTCACTCTACTCTTCGAGCCTAAATACGTTTGACAAATTTTGATAATAATGACACGTTTTTCAGATGGAGATTCGGTATAAAATTTTAAAAATTTGATATTAATATAAGATATTTGAGTAATAAATATTTCATATCTGACATTAATATATGATTTTTGAGTATCTAAACATGTATAACAAATTTTGATATTAAAGACACATTTTTCGGATGGAAATTGGTACAAAATATTACTTATGTGATACTAATATATGATATTTCAATATAAACTCTTTCAGATCGAATACTAATATATGATATTTGAGCACACAAACAAATGTAGTAATTATTAATATTAATACAGTTATTACAATTTTATACTCAAAATTTTAGCTTTTATATCAGATATAAAACAATTTGTTATACAATATCTTATATATGTGTCATATTTTCATTCGAAAAAATAACTGTAGACTCAGGGAGTGCAGAAGGAATTTTTTTTTTTTTTGCGAATCAAATACTGTAGAGAAATTTCGGTCTGACAAAAACTGAGCACACATTTAACTATATTGTAAGAATTTAAAAACAACTCTCCCAAAAGAAAACACAAATTTTATCCACAACATTAAAATTGTATCCAACACTACAAATTAGAATCCTCTTGCTATCTCATTTCACACATCAAACCGTAATTATATTTATAAAAGTAAGTCTCTTGTGAGATGGTCTCACGAATTTTTATCTGTGAGACGGGTCAACCCTACCGATATTCACAATAAAAAGTAACTCTTAGCATACAAAAAGTAATACTCATAATTCGACCCACGAATTTGATCCGTGAGACCGTCTCACAAGAGTTTTTGTATATTTAATATTTATAATTGACTCTTTCCTCCTTTAGAGTTCGCCCATCAAAAAAGATCAGGAGAGAATGGCATTTATCAATTGGGGGCCTTTCTTGAAAATATCTGAGTTTATTTGAGCACGATTTCAACTGAGAGCCCATATTGGAAAATAGGTATATTCGAGAGGAACTACTAATGGTGCAAAACTAATAATATACACTAGTGCATCGATGATGTACAATTGTTTTTAATAATTAATTTTTTTATATCCAAATAAAGATAATATTATAATAGTAAAAAGTAATAAAAATTTCATGTTGTAATTTAAAAATATTATATTTAAATAGGATTATATCAAAATTGTAAAAAATTGAGATAATTTGAAATAATAAAATAAAATAATAAAAGACAAAATACCCTAACATGACACCATATTTGTCTCTATTATAAACGTTAGTGCCCCTATCGCGTTCATATTAATTAAAATTTTGTGTTACATATTTTTTTAATGAAAAAATTAGATATTATATTAAAATAAAAAAACTACAAAAATGTTTTGTATAATAATTTTTTATGTTGTAGATAATATGATAATTCAAAATTAAATATAGACATTCTTGTAAGAATTTTTGTGATAGAAATATAGAGAGTATAAGAATATAATTTTTGGTAAATAGTAGTAATGGATTAGATTAATACTGATTTTCCCGAAACCAAAGTTCACAAATTTATTGTTGTTGTTATTATTATTATTATTTTGAAGGTGAATGTTCACAAATTTTGTATCGTATTACCTGGACTAGAACACATCATCAAATAGAAGAAAGATACTATTCAATCATAGTTTTTTTAATGGGCAAAAACTTGTGTGAGACGGTCTCACGGGTCGTATTTTGTGAGACGGATATCTTATTTGGGTCATCAATGAAAAAGTATTACTTTTTATGCTAAGAGTATTACTTTTATTGTGAATATCGGTAGGTTTGANAAAAAAAAAAAAAAAAAAAAAAAAAAAAAAAAAAAAAAAAAAAAAAAAAAAACCGTCAAGTTTGTATTTACTTATTTTATTATTTTACATTCTTATGAGGTTAAATATAATATAAATACAAACGTTAAAAGAGTGTTTGTAATGTTGAAAATTATTGGATTTAGTTGTTATTTTTCACTCTTCAAGGGAAGTATATATGATATTTAAATATAGTTTGAGCTCATGGGGAATAACATATATGCTGGAATTTGTTATTTTTTTCAATTTTTTCTAATTTTTGTTAAGTTGATATTTTGGAACTTATGAGTTTTTGTTTTTCATCTATTTCAAAGACATGTTTTTTGGACATTTGAGCTAATGAGAAAGAATACATCTGTTAGCATTTGTTATTGTTTTCAATTTTCTCACAGTTCTATAAGATTAAACTTTAAGTAAATTTTCACAAATAGCAAAACTAAAATATTAAACAGTCCATTTCTATTTATTATTTTTCTAATTTCTTTGGTATATTTGGCATCTCATTATTAAATCAGCCAACCAAATACTTCATTGCATCCAATTTTTTTTCTTTATTTCTCAATTTAAAATGAAAACTTGAAAATGAAAATTCATTTTATACATTTTGTCTGGTATGTCGTGAACAAAAGAACAAAACATCACTTGTGATTCTAGTCCGTTTCTTTTCAAAACATATATGTTGACATTTGTAATTTTTTTCAATTTGAAACATAAGCATTCGTTTCTTATTAGATTTATATGAAAATGATTTTCTTATTTGATTTATGTGCAAAGGGTAAAGAAGTAACAATAACTTAATTAAAAAAATAAAGTCATATATGTCTTATTGGATTTATGTGAAAAGGGTAAAGAAGTAACAACCACCTAATTAAAAAAATAAAGTCATATATCTAAGTGAGAGTCAAATAAAGGTTATATTTCTAAATATTCCGTGATCATCCTCGTTGGTCATTCAACGAATTAATAAATCTATTTCATTTTATTTATCATTAGGGCCAAACATATAATCTCTTATACTAGAATTACAAAGACCAATAAGTGCAAATAAATATAAATTTATGTTAACAGTCAAAATAACTAGTAATTTCTTTTCTTTTTTTTTAAAAAAAAAAATTATTTATTTCACATGTGAGCAAATTGCCCAGTTTAGACAAGTTAGGAGGACTTGAGTATTTTACGTCCGTACCAAAAAAGTTGGGTCGCGTTGCATGCGTGATGCTTTAATTTCACAAAACCTAATAAATACTAGTGGAATTTCTTTCAATATTTATATAAATTTTGAAAATAAAAAATAATTTATCCATCATGCATATATATACTAATTGTTTTCTTACTTAATAAATGTTATAGGTCCTGCACGAGGCGAAGAGGACATGGGACAACCGACAACCTATCATGAAAGAAGAGAAAAGGTGGTCACAATATAATGAACCAACATGCATATGATTGTCCCCTGCCATTTTCACGCATGCATACCCACATCTTACAAATAAATCACGAAGAAAAAGGAAATAAATTATCTCAATTCTTCGTGTGTGTCTGATCTCTATCTATATTATACTATACACACACAAAAGTGTGTATGTATATTGTTACGATTAGCGTTTGATTCTAGAAATATTATGATCGAGCTACTGTTCAAATAAGAATACCAGATCGAGTAAGTAACAATATATTTGAGTTGCTTCATTATTAAGTGAAACTTTTAACATAATAATTTACTCGATCTCGATACATATTATTTTACGATCGAATCAGTATTCTTGTCATTTGCTTGTAATAGGGTCAACTTTCATAGATTTGAGAAGGCATACATATCACTACCCTACATTATAAGGACATAAATAACGATACAAACTCAACCCACAGGCCACAATCAATAAGGTTTTCAATTGTAAGTACATGTTTTGCCCCTTTATTCCCTTTAATTTTCATATTATGTGCTCGTCTTGGCTTTATATATATGTGTGTGTGTGTGTGTGTGTGTAGTTTGATAGATTCATCACAAAATAATAGACTATATCTCAAACTGAAATTAAAAATGTTGAACGTGGTGTCAACTATTTGAACCAACTCTAGTTAAATATCATTCACAAGTCAAGTTGATCGTGACACGGGTCAGTCATGCACATATTTACCATAAAAAAAATAATATTTTTTGTATAAAAAAAGTAATATTTTTCATTGAGTTATTAAAANATAAAAAATTAATATTTTTCAACGAATTATTCAAATAATATATATGTTTCACAAAATTCACATATGAAATTGTCTCACCCTAACAAGATATTGCGCTATGTAGTTGATGCTTATTCAAATCTTTACAAGATTTGCCACCATCGTGTATCTTTGAATTTATTCGGTGTACGAAATTCAAAACGATTAGTCTTACCTCTTGCTAGGCTACATGACTTTTATCTCGTAGGTGGGACGAAAGTCACGAAATCATTAATGTTGGAAAATTAGGACAATAATCTTTGGTCGAAACTTGTTAGGAAACTTGCTATGTTTTAGGACATAATTGTGCGTTTTCGAGTAATTTTGATTGGATCTAACCCTGATTGGCAGACAATAATTGAAGAGGTTTTGGATAAATCATATGTGGTAAAACTTTAAAGATCGCACAAGTGGGATGTGTACCTATTTTAGCCAACAACTAGAGGTAGCTGGTGTAAAATTACATTTTTGATTATCAATACAAGTAAATACATATTTAATATAATGAAATATTTTATAAATAAATATTTATTTAGTCGTGTAAGGATAAGGGACGTCACCATCTCAATTTGGGAGTACTTTATTTTTCACCGAAAAATTCTAGGAAAGTCTATATATTTTATATTATTGGTCCCCTGACCATATATTAAAAATTAGAGATAGACGGGGACCTGAAGTTAAAATCTTATAGAGGATAAAATTTTGCATTAATATTATTTTATAAGGCCATCTCCAACACATATCCTCTATTTTTCATCCTCTATCTTCTAAAATAGAGATCCATGATCTCTATTTTTAAAAACTTTCTCCAACCCATATCTTCTAACAGACAAAAACTTGTGTGAGACGGTCTCACGGGTCGTATTTGTGAGACGGGTCTCTTATTTGGGTCATCCATGAAAAAGTATTACTTTTTATGCTAAGAGTATTACTTTTTATTGTGAATATGGGTAGGATTGACTCGTCTCACAGATTAAAATCCGTGAGACGGTCTCACATGAGACCCACTCCCTCTAAAAATATTACAAAATACTCTATTTTTTTTTCATTTTCAAAAACACACACATATAATGATATAATTACATAATATATTATATAACTGAACTTAATTAATTCGATAAAAATAATACAATAAAACATGTATTAAACTCAATTTATTTAAAATAATATATATTTTTGACACGACAAACATAAACGACAAGATATAACATTCATAATATAAACATAAAATATAAATCATGATAAATATAAACGACACATATGGTTTAAAGAACAACACATAATATTTTTCTATTTGCAATTTGATCTTTTATGTTGTCTAATTTTAGTATTCGTCCGCTTTTTTTATTTCTTTCTTTCTTTGTTTTTTTTTGATAATTTTAGTTATGTTTCCAGCGTGACAACAATATGACGTTGATATGATGCTGACATATACGGTGTCATATCAGCACTTCTCATAAAAAAAAAACTTAAATTAAAAAAAATATAAAATACAGAAATAAGACTGAGATTTGATAACATAGAAAACCGACTTTGTTTCATGTGACTTGGGAATTAAATATAGTCTTTAATAACGTATAACTAATGATTTCATAAGTGGATACTTTGATTATTATTATTATTATTATTATTATTATTATTACATTAGATAAAAGCACATTTGACCATAAGCAAGACAATGTAGTGACATAATGAACCTCACTTGCCACCACTTTTGACAAAATAATCGAGTGGCAATTGAGTGCTTTTTAATTATTATTATTTCCCAGGCTTCATTTTTTATTCATTTCCTTTGGTGATAAAGTTTTATAATTCCTCGATACATTTCATATTATCTTTTTTTTACTAGAAATAATTAAATTCTTGCTACTATTATATCTTCCTACAGTTATATATATACTTAATATATATGGACGAATAACTTGTAATAAATATGTTATTGTGTTCAAGTGTATCGGGACAAAATTAGATTCGAAGATCGAAATAAGCTCACGAACTATAGAAAAAAATTAGTTTAAATTTAATTATAACATATTGTGGATCAAATTCAAGCTCAGCTTAAATATAATTATTTTGTATTATAAAAATAAAATAATATTCAAAACAAATGGTTTAATTTATTCCCATCTCTAATATTATAGCTAATTAAAATATAATTACACAGTTCTTTGCCGAAATGCCCCTATGTAATGGGTGATGAGTCTCTTACTAATGATTAATGTGAAAACACTATAATTAATGGACCCCTTAATCACCTTTCTTGTCTTAACTTCATTCAACATTTTAAACGCAGAATCAGTAAAACAAACAAAAATTAAGATTTGATTTATGGGTATTTACCATCTATCCATTAAATTAAGTAATTTTAAAAATTGGCAGATATAAATTAAGAAAATGAGAATAATCTTAAATTAACTCGAAAAGATGTTTTTTTTTTTAAAAAAAAAGTTGACTGAAATTGTTAGAAAATTAGAATCTACTTTTGCTTTGAACCTTTATGTCATATCTTGTCAATTTATTTATTCTTTGTTCTTTGGAATATGAAGAATCTCTGGTCTCTTTACAGCTCTAACTGAACAATTTTTAAATTTATTTGCAAATTATAGAAATTGAGAATAAATTTTATCAACTTTAAGGGGAGAAAGAGTGAACCAAACATAGTGCTACATAGCCTATATTGAAGGCTTTTTTGAAAAATTCATATAATTAATTACACGCTTTAACTTTGATTGTTTTCGCTTTTCAATGATTATTCCAAATAGAATAGCTGAATTTAAGGAGTTAATTAGAGTTTATGCCATGAGACTTCTCAAACTTATAAGAATGGGATAATTTTTGTGCAATATAAAACCTTTTTCCCTCTATATATGTTCAATCAAATCTTTGGACAATAATTTATAGTTCTATACTATTATTATCACGTCCCAAGCTCGCGCTCGCGTCTGCGCGACTTCACAATATGCTCTTATAGCAACTACTTCGTATTCGTCGTCACTTTACAAAAATGATTAACCCAAATTATTATAAAAGTTCATTGTAACTAATTATAAACTCATTTTAAATCTTTAATTTTTAACATGTGGGACAAGAGGTATCACAATCACCCTTTCTTCAGAATGCGACGTCCTCATCGCGGCACCCCATCGATTTACCATCGCCGAGAATATAGAGGTGAATCCTGTCATGTAGCATTTTGTCCCGCATGTTCAAGAGGAGGCTCTCATGCACGTAACACTTTTTCCCGTATATCACTTATTTCTCGGAGTTCCTTACCCGTAACCGTCTCTGATACCATTATGTCACGTCCCAAGCCCGAGCTTGCGCCTGCGTGACGACACAATGGGCTCCTATAGCAACTACTTCGTATCCATCATCGTTTTACGAAAATGATTAACCCAAGTTGCTATATAAGTCCATTGTAGCCAATTATCAATTCATTTTTAATGTTTAATTTTTAACATGTTGGACAAGAAGTATCACAATTATCTTAAGCAAAAGACTCTTTACTTACCAATCGAATTCGATATGAAACCAACGTAAATTTACGTATATACATCAATCCATAGTAATCTCAAAATCTCTATATATGTATATATGCACCATCGACCCTTTTATTAGGTGTGATATTGCCCACCAATTCAAGTAATGACCTGAATGTAGCTTAAAAATTGAATATTCATAAAACTTTTGAATTTTTAATTATATTGTAAGGGACGTTGTACAGGAAATCAATATAATTGTGTGTATCAGAATTCAGTGTTGTGCTCGGTGTTGTCAACACGGCACACAACACGACAGCGGAAATTAATTATTAACACACAAATATAAATTTAATAAATAAACACCAGTTTTAAATTATGCACAAGTACGCATACTTGTGCGATGCCTCATGACAAAAAATTCACTAGAAAAAATATATAAATCGTTTACACCAAAATAGTACTAGTGAAAATAACAAAACTAAATTCCTTGATACTCTAAGGAATTAAAATATGCATCAAAAACACAAATCAAATCTAGATGCATAAAATCAAAACGTGTTGCTTAAAACCAAACGAACTTACTCTTCGATCAACACTCTGCGTCAGTGTTGTTCTTCAAGTGTTGGCAACGCCAATCGACAACACAGTGAATCTGTGAATCAATCACCCAAATTCTTCACACGAAAATCTTCAATATCTGAACTCTATGTGTGTTCAGAAAAATCCAGCAACTTTCCTACGCTGCAAAGTGATCCCCCGATCACACAAAAACGTCTCATCAAAATAGACTCGGCTCTTGTATTTTTCTTCTATGTATGCGTTCCTCTGCCGACCTCACGAAAGATTCAAACCAAAAGGCTCACACGAAAAGCTCCTACAAAAGTGATCACCGATCACATAAAAATTGCATAGCAAATATATGTTGGACTTCTTGTGATTTTCTTCTCAATGAAAAGGTCTTTGTCCAACTTTCTCTCTACAACCCTATTCTCTCTCTCTCTCTGCCACTCCTCTACGGCTGTAAGGCTATCAATACTTATATCCATGGCTTGACCTAAAAGTTATTTCATAGAAAAATCCTAGAAAATATAGAAACAAGATTTTCATTAGATATAAAACTTTTTTAAACAAAGATAACATATCTTAGAGATAAAAATTATATTAAAAACAATTCTTATAATATCTAGAGATAAATAAAGCAAGGTATTATTAACTAGAAATAAATCAAGCACAATCTCATAATCTAGAAACAAATCAAACACAATCTCGTAATCTAGAAACAAATCAAGCAATAATCTAGAAAGACAAAATCATAAATTAATAATATCAATTTATCAAAATAATAAAGGAATAAAATATTCCTTTCATATATATTTATTTATTTTTAACATGTTGACATTATTAAAATTAGTTTCTTATTTATAAATCTTCTATATTAATCGAAAGTACATGATCTCGAACAATTATAGTCACAAATCTGAGCTAACCATACCATGTGGAGCTCAAAATTATAATATCTTAAATTTCGGTAAGTGTTTGAACTATAAATTCTTTACTCGACTCAACATTATAAATGGAGAAGTCAAAAAAATTTACTTTGGTTAAAGACATTTAACCCTTTCGAAATTTAGAAAGCAAAAACACAATGTTTGAAGATCTCAAACTTTGAGATTTTATCTTGCAACTCATACTGTTTCAGTATACATTCATAAGATAAATATAAATCTACCACACAGCAACGTCAAACAGGATCCAGTTGGAGTTTCTATTTCAAGTTTCCAATTACTACAATTTTTTACCATAAATTTACTGGGTAAATACATTTTATTTTATTCTTTTTTTATTGATAATACACAAAAAAATAAAATAAGAAAATATATAATTCTAGATTAAACCAAAAAAAAAACATCAACATGAAATATAATTTTCACATTGAAAAATTATTGAAATACTATTTCCATCTATGGTCACCACCATTGAATACCTCCGAGTAAAATCAATCATCCAGACCCAAGATTTTGCCAGAGAAAATAAAAATTAAAGTGCCCGAGTGGGAAAAAAAATGGTGATATTCAAGAACTTAAGGACAAGTGCTGTGATTTTTAATTTTTATTTTTTTGCAGAAATATTTATAATTAAAGGTGGTTGATGAAAAAAGATAGTGATTGTACAGCGTGACATCTGATGACATTTCTAAACAACTGAAATCAGATTAAGAGGGGGGAATCTGCAGATTTTACTATCATTTTTTCTGACAAAAAAGTTATAAAAAAAAAAAAATTACACATATTTTCCTCTTCCTTTCTCTGTTCTTTGAATGTTTTCCAGCTAAATGTAGAACAATATGCAAGTGTTTTTTATTGGGTGCCAATTATAATTACATCTTATAAAATAAACGGTCAATTTATGAATAAATTTTCAAATGTTAAATGTGAAATATCACATTTTATCCTATAATTGCATTTAATTACTAAATATATAAATATTACTGTGCCGTAAAAACATGGGTTTGGTCAAAAACTAGGTGGCACAGTTTTCTTTGTCGGAGTACCAGAAAATTTCTCCCTTTCACACTGTTTTTTTTAATTATTATTTATTTTATTTTTGTACTTTTATATATCCTCTATTTGCGTGTAGGTGTGCCTTGCCTTGTACTCTTTCGATTAACTCTGTAAGTAAGAGCATAAGTTGTCAAGAAAATTAATTGAATTTTGTAACTATATTATAAAATTACAAAAAATGATTTTATCATCTAAATTTCCGAGTTTTAATCTTTGCATTTAATACTAGGTAATTTTGTTCGATAGAATTGAGTAGAAATAATTTAATCTTCATTAGAATAATTAAGGTATGATTTTACAATAGAGATTAAGGAATTAGACATCAAAAAGTCAATAATAAATATCTAAATAAATAATTTTTTTAAATAAAAAGTATAATATTCAGACTTGGGATCAACCAATCCAAGATACTTATATTTGTAAACAAGAGATGACAAAATAATGAGCAATGGCGGGTTAGCAACCATCATTTTATTTATATAATAATATCCAAGAAATTAAAAAAAAAAAATTGACAGAGAGAGCATTGGTGGGCTGATCTTTTTGTATATTCTTCGCTTGAAAATTAAACCCAAAAAAAATGACACGAGATGGCGAGGAGATAAAGACGATAGAGCAATGGAGATGGTCTGAATTGCAAGGCCTTGAACTCCTTGTGTCAGATAATGCAGAAGAACAACACAGTCACCCTTCATCAATTAAAGCCCGCGACCACATTAAAAGCAACGCAACTGCTGTTTCAACTGGACCACATGTTAAACCAGGACCAGGGACTTCCCAAGATTCTGTTGGAAGAAGTGGAACAGTAGCAGGAATGGAGGTTTCAGCCTCTGGAAGTAATAAAGACGGCGGTGGGGAGCCGGAGAAGGCAGGTGCCCCACCGCCGGCTGTTGAATTTGGTGAGCTTTTCAGGTTTGCAGACGGGCTGGATTATTTCCTGATGGGTTTCGGTACAGTTGGTGCTATCGTTCATGGCAGCTCGTTGCCTTTGTTCCTTAGATTCTTTGCTGATCTTGTTAATTCATTTGGTTCTAATGCAAATGATGTTGATAAGATGACACAAGAAGTTTTGAAGGTACTAATATGTTGAATCTTGGAAGCAATTTATTTATGTTATTTCTCAGACTCGATGGTTATTTGTTTTCAGTATGCATTTTATTTTCTTGTGGTGGGAGCTGCGATATGGGGATCTTCATGGGCTGGTAAATTTTCTTACATCATTGATTTTTACGGACTTTTGTTTCATTTTCTCAAGTTAATTAAGGTTCTCTTTAATGGGTTGCAGAGATTTCATGTTGGATGTGGACTGGGGAGAGGCAATCCACAAAAATGAGGATCAAGTACTTAGAGGCTTGTTTGAACCAAGACATTCAATTCTTTGACACAGAGGTTCGGACATCGGATGTAGTTTTTGCCATTAACACTGATGCAGTAATGGTTCAAGATGCCATTAGCGAAAAGGTGAAGAAGAAACAAGAAAATTCAAGTGGATTTTTTCTAAATTTATTTTATCTTCATTCTAATCAGGCTTATTTTTTGTTTCTTTTTTGTTTTCCAGTTGGGAAATTTCTTGCACTATATGGCAACATTTGTATCTGGATTTGTGGTGGGATTCACGGCAGTGTGGCAGCTAGCTTTAGTCACTCTTGCAGTTGTTCCACTTATAGCTATAATTGGCGGTATCCACGCTGCTACATTGGCAAAACTCTCTGCCAAAAGCCAAGAAGCTCTGTCACAAGCCGGAAATATCGCAGAACAGGTGACAAATATCGAATCTTGAAAATGCTATTAGCTCACAAAAATTCTGTTACTTCACCATTGATTTGGGATGAATCGAAATGAACTAGCAGACAATAGTCCAAATTCGGACGGTTGTGGCATTCGTTGGCGAGTCGAGAGCTTTACAGGCCTATTCAGTGGCATTGAAGGTTGCTCAAAGAATTGGTTACAAGAGTGGATTTTCAAAGGGATTGGGATTGGGAGCTACTTATTTTACTGTTTTTTGCTGCTACGCCCTTTTGCTATGGTATGGAGGTTACTTGGTTAGACATCATTTGACGAATGGAGGGCTTGCAATAGCAACAATGTTTGCTGTCATGATTGGTGGGCTGTAAGTTTAGTTCATTCTGGAAAATAGTTGCATAAATTTAACTGTTACTAATCTTTCTTGGTCTTATAATGTGCTGTAATATTTAGGGCTCTGGGGCAGTCTGCTCCAAGTATAGCTGCATTTGCAAAGGCAAGAGTTTCTGCTGCTAAAATCTTCCAGATAATCGATCACAAACCAGCTGTAGACAAAAACAGCAAGTCGGGTTCTGAATTGGAGTCCATAACAGGGCAGTTGGAGCTTCAGAATGTGGATTTTCAATACCCTTCAAGGCCGGAAACTCAAATACTCGACAACTTTTCACTCCTCATCCCTGCCGGAAAGATGGTCGCCTTGGTTGGAAGCAGTGGTTCTGGGAAAAGTACGGTGGTATCCCTTATTGAGAGGTTTTATGATCCCACCTCAGGTTATGATCCAGACTAGTTCTTTTATCAAAACTTCTAATCTATGGTTGACAAATTTAACAAAATCTCTCAGGATTCCACAATTTCTTGGCTACTGTTTAAGTGTAAATATTAATGTTAGGCTACTTTCTATGAACTTGTATTTTGGGATAAAAATAACAGAATTAGGGATAAGTTCAAATCATCTGGTGCATCTTGGATATCAATTACCAATACATATTTAGTGTTTTTCTACTTGTACTACACAACTTCCCATAAGCTCGAGTTTTTCATAAAAGTGGTTTCTGATGATTACTAAATAATTGCATTTGCAATAGGACAAGTTTTGCTTGACGGGCACGACATAAAGACATTAGATCTACGGTGGCTGAGGCAGCAGATTGGGCTTGTGAGCCAAGAACCAGCGTTATTCGCAACCACGATCAATGAAAACATACTTTTGGGTCGGCCAGATGCAAGTTTAATAGAAATTGAAGAGGCAGCTAGAGTCGCTAATGCGCATTCATTCATCGTCAAGCTTCCAGATGGCTATGATACTCAGGTTAGCTAGTTTTGTAATGCATGCTGGCATGCACTAAATCCTGAATTTAGAACTCAAATATACTTTTCAATGTGGTCTTCTCTTGATATTTAATTGCAGCATTGCTGAAGGTTTATATGGTCAACAAAACCAACCTTACATTATTTATGAAGTCACAAAATGGAAATTTCAATAGAAGACAACATGGCTCCAGCAATGCTCATCAAAACAAAATTATAAGCATACAATACACTGATGAAAACCAAAGTAACTGGTAAAAATTCAAGGGCACGCTTACATATAGAAGTGGTTCGAATCGTTGCATGAATAAGCATTAACCTTTCACATTTGGGAAATATCAAGTACATAAATTATGACAAACAGTTTCCATGCTTATAATGCAAACAAATTATAGAAAAGAGATCATAAATGTGTGCTTCATATACATTAGTAAGCACTTCCACTGATGGAGAAAATGGACATGACATTAATCGTTCTGCATGGCAGGTAGGGGAGAGGGGGCTGCAACTTTCTGGTGGACAGAAACAGAGAATCGCTATAGCCAGGGCGATGCTGAAGAATCCAGCCATATTGCTCTTGGATGAAGCAACTAGTGCACTGGATTCTGAATCAGAAAAGCTTGTGCAAGAAGCACTAGACCGTTTTATGATTGGAAGGACAACTTTAGTGATTGCCCATCGTCTTTCTACGATTCGAAAAGCTGATCTTGTTGCTGTTCTGCAGCAAGGTAGCGTTTCCGAGATTGGAACCCATGACGAGTTATTTGCTAAAGGAGAAAATGGCGTCTATGCCAAGCTTGTCAAACTGCAAGAAGCTGCGCATGAAGCGGCTATCAGCAATGCCCGAAAGAGCAGTGCGAGGTACAGTTGAAATCTTGGATAACGCAAACAAAAATAGTAGTATTCAGTGAGTTATGACTTACTTCTTGATGAGTTTTTGTATTGTAGGCCTTCTAGCGCAAGGAATTCTGTAAGCTCACCAATAATCACGAGAAATTCTTCTTATAATCGGTCACCGTACTCGAGACGACTGAGTGACTTTTCTACCTGTGACTTTAGCCACTCCATGGAAGCTGCATATGCTAATTATCGTCATGAAAAACTTGCGTTCAAAGAGCAAGCTGGTTCTTTCTTGCGACTTGCGAAGATGAATTCTCCTGAATGGGCTTATGCTTTGATTGGTTCTATAGGTTCTGTTGTCTGTGGCTCTCTCAGTGCATTCTTTGCTTATGTGCTGAGCGCGGTTCTTAGCGTCTACTACAGTTCAGATAACACTTATATGATCAGAGAAATTGCAAAATATTGTTACCTTTTAATCGGGGTTTCATCTGCTGCACTTATTTTCAATACATTGCAGCATTTTTTTTGGGATGTAGTGGGCGAGAACTTGACAAAACGTGTTCGAGAGAAGATGTTAGCGGCTGTTCTGAGGAACGAAATGGCATGGTTTGATCAGGAAGAAAATGATAGCTCAAGAGTTGCAGCAAGACTTGCCCTTGATGCAAATAATGTAAGATCAGCAATCGGGGATAGAATCTCTGTAATAATGCAGAATTCTGCTCTTATGCTGGTTGCTTGTACCGCCGGATTCGTCTTACAGTGGCGCCTCGCCCTCGTGCTCATTGCTGTCTTTCCAGTAGTCGTTGCAGCAACTGTTTTACAGGTCAGAATTCCCAAAAATCCTACTTGTTCGCTTTTTTGAAATAAGTGTTCACTGATGGCAATGCAATTTCGGCAGAAAATGTTCATGAATGGATTCTCCGGGGACTTGGAGTTGGCTCATTCGAAGGCCACACAGATAGCAGGGGAAGCTGTGGCGAATGTAAGAACAGTGGCAGCCTTTAATTCGGAATCGAAAATTGTTGGCCTTTTGATCTCTAGTCTCAAGCCTCCATTGCGCCGTTGCTTCTGGAAGGCTCAGATAGCCGGAAGTGGTTATGGTGTAGCCCAGTTCTTGCTCTACGCTTCCTATGCACTCGGTCTCTGGTATGCATCATGGCTAGTCAAGCATGGAATCTCCGACTTCTCGAAGACTATCCGTGTTTTCATGGTCCTTATGGTCTCTGCAAATGGTGCAGCCGAAACCTTGACCCTCGCCCCTGATTTCATCAAGGGGGGCCGTGCAATGCGCTCGGTTTTCGACCTTCTTGATCGCAAAACTGAAATCGAGCCCGATGATCCAAGCACCATATCTATCGCTGATCGGATGAGAGGCGAAATAGAGTTCAAACATGTGGATTTCTCATATCCCATGCGACCTGATGTGTTGATATTTCATGACATGAATCTCCGAGCCCGAGCCGGGAAAACATTAGCCCTCGTTGGACCTAGTGGCTGTGGTAAGAGCTCAGTCATCTCCCTTATACAGAGATTCTATGAACCTTCGTCTGGGCGTATTATGATTGATGGAAAAGGTATTAGGAAGTACAATTTGAAGTCACTGCGACGCCACATTGCTGTTGTACCACAAGAACCGTGCCTCTTCGCAACAACCATCTATGAAAACATAGCTTATGGACACGAGTCAGCCACTGAATCAGAGATCACTGAAGCTGCAACATTGGCTAATGCTCACAAGTTCATAGCCTCATTACCTGATGGCTACAAAACATTTGTTGGGGAACGAGGAATACAACTCTCTGGTGGACAGAAGCAAAGAATCGCCATTGCTCGAGCTCTTTTGAGAAAAGCCCAGATAATTTTGTTCGATGAAGCCACCAGTGCACTTGATGCTGAGTCCGAAAGGTGCATACAAGAAGCTGTGGAGCGCTCCTGTGAAGGAAAAACGACCATTTTAGTCGCTCACAGACTTTCAACGATCAGAAATGCGCACGTAATTGCGGTTCTTGACGATGGGAAAGTAGCAGAACAAGGTTCACATTCTCATCTATTGAAAAATCACCCCGATGGCATATATGCACGTATGATACAATTACAACGAATCACAACCATGCATGGTGCCACATCGGGTTCTACCGCTTCTTCAATTCCACTACACGATCAAGGGGAATGAAGTTAAGCTCTAAATGACAGCTGAATAGAAGTATACTTGAGAATTTAGATACATCCCAAATTGATTTCCTGGCTTTGTTGTTTTCTTGGGATTTTGATGCGGTATAGCATGATCATTAATTAAAATTATGATGTTGCAGCAAAGTTTATACAAATATCTAATATATATAATTACAGTTTACCATTTCAAACACTAAGTCAAAATAAACTCCGTGCTCCACATGATAAAAGTGACGGACAATTAAATTTTATTTTCAATCGTACTTCTTAATCTTCTGTACAATGTACAGATTGATTATTTACAAGACATATTGCACTAGAATCGCAAAGCAAATCCCTCGATCAGCCACAAATGAAATCTCTCGAGATGTTCAAATACTCCTCCAAACAATGCACTTTATCATAAAATAAAATATGATTGTCCTCTGTAGCAGAATATAGGGCCATATTCACCGAAACATGTTACTTGAGAAATTGTATAGTAAATATATTTAGTACAGCAGTATACTACACACATCATATACAATGAAGACGTCGATAAATATTTGAGGTTTGGAGTTCATTACATCACAAGGTTTGTCCGCTGACATATTAGCGTCGTGATAAAGGTTCAATGTATGATAAACGAAATATCATAAACGACTAAAGAAAGAAACAGCGTTCCTTCACGAATTATCATCCTTGCAAGAAACAGTGCGATGATGAAACGTAGAAATAACCCATACGTGAAGAACATCATGTAGATCAAACATTGAAAGAGACCCTGTCTGAGCATCTTTCATGTTTAAGAAGACAGTGATCGAGTAAATAGAGACGTGGGAAAACGTCATTGGCCAACTTGACGTGGTGGTTGCACAAACCTAGAAAAGCAAATTAAAAAAAACGAAATCAGGACAAAGGGATTAAAAGTCCAGTGATGAAGCTGCTACTTTGTCAAAATACAGTGATTTGGAAGCTTTTAGGTTTCTTTCACTTGCGTATTTGGTGTAAAATCACAATCTTTTCGATTTTCACGTTTGGAAATGTCTGTGGGTGAAGCATTTTAAAAAAGATAAGTATGTTTTTGTAACAATGATGCGCGAACAACTCAACTCAGGCCCTATGTTTTTCAAGTTTTGACTCTCAAATTCTAGTCGATCTACCAAATTTGAGTCATGTACATATTTATTCATGTGCTTATGTGTTCTTCATTTACATATAAAAATCAATAGATGCTGCTCGAATGTAACAGAAAACCACCATCAAGAAAGTGGTAGCCAAGAATCACTTTATCTGGAGATATCTAGCGATATAGAAACTTCATAAACCAACACAGTAATAGTTTACAGCATTTCTCGTGCCGCGTCAATGTATAAGAGATGGTTTACTACGTGAAGACAAAAAGATATTTCCCATGTACCAGCAAAAAAAATCACTCAGTCAAAGCCTCAGGGTCGAACAAGACTACAAGAGGCCCATCACGCTGGACTTAGCATTTCAGAATCATATCAGAAGCTTCTCGATGGCATCCTGCATTAGACAATATATAAATTTAGGAATAAAGATATTGGAGTCGCTCACAAACTACCGTCAACTAATGCAAATTCTGAATATATCATGTCCATAATCTAAGAACAAACAGAAGAAGAAAAAAAATGCAGTTGCTGTATTTTAGATTTCAACTGGCTTCCTTCGTTGCTCGTCACTGAACAAGCGATAACTGGTCTGGTAAATCCACATGCCCGGCCAAGAGCTTGCTTTGATGGAACAAAAACATAAGGCACATTCTGCACTCAAAACCAAAAGGTCAGATAACTTGTTAGCCTCTGAAATAGCCACTCAACACAACCAAAGGATATCAAACTTGGACCAGCACTTTTTAAGTGTATTTTTGTACTCGTCGGATCATTCCAAGTAACTCATACCTCGGCCTATTTAAGTTTTGAAAGTTCCATTTAGTTATTTAATTTAAATGATTAACTATTAAGCATACCAACCTATGTTATGCCTGCAGAATGAAATATTTTTTTAAGATTGACTTCAACTCCAATAGACATAAAGAAGTACGTTTACAAGAAAGGTACGAGTAACAACAACTAGACCGCCTTATTCCAATTTCCAATCCACTTCCATTTCCTTATTATTCTACAAGATGAAACATTATCTCCACCTTCTTATAAAACTAAGACACGCCAATAATTAACAGAATCAAAACTAATGACTAAGCTTTCAAATGATTAAAATAGCTGGAAACAGAATATAGCACAATTATTTCTGTACGCGTACCGCTTCTTATGTCGTTTGGTCTTGAAATGATCATCCCTCACACTCGTGTTGGCAAAATAACGACTGAAGTTGCTAAGGAAAACGAGCTAAAAATCAGTTCCAACAAAAACAAAGATCAAACAAAATAAAACAAAAAATAAGATTGCAAAATTACTCGCAGTGTAAACAGTAATACTACCCCATCCCCGGAAGATCTTCATCCACGGGCTAGAGCTTCCTATCTCCCTCCGCTCTCTGAAGTTCGTCGTAAACGGCGTCATCTCCTTTCAGCAGAAATTTGGTGCGGCGGGAGGTTTTGTGAGATTATCTGCGCTTCTTCACACTCCGGTGCGGGCACTTCCCGCCCATCCTTCTTCGACGGGAATACTGAAATTCGATCGGTCTTCTACATTAAGGAAGGGATTTACGTCTTTTAAAGTGACGCCGTATACGTATGTTTCGATTAGTTTTATTGTTTACCGTGACACAATTGATCAAATATTAAATTCGCATCTTATTTATTTTATATACATATTAATAATAGAGCATCTTATTTATTTTATATACATATTAATAATAGAATTAGAACGACTTTCAAAGTACACTTTTGATGAACATGAAATACTATATAAACATGTAAGTGATGTATTTGAAGTATATTATTATTTTACTTAGCTAAACAACAAAAATAAAATTTAAATCTATGGATTTGAAATATCCGAAATTACTATTTTTCCTCCCGAATATGATTTAATGTGATCTTTTTCAATCTCGTTTTGGGTTATCCACATAATCTAGTGGACATAGAGTTGAATCCAAATCATATATACAACTTGTGACTGTATGTAAAGTAATATCAAAGTGGTCCGAATTTGAAACCACTGTCGTGAAAGTGTGACGAGCCATTAGCCACCAATTAAAATTTTGTCGCTTCTTGATTGATTTATTTATTTTGGCAAATCAGAAAGAGATGGATGATGAACACACATTCATCTATGTGTGGTGTGCTGCTTTCTGACCCTTTTTATGCGCAATTGAGCAATGAAATACATATTAATAAGTCAAAAATTTGTGTGAGACGGTCTCACGGGTCGTATTTGTGAGACGGATCTCTTATTTGGCTCATCCATGAAAAAGTATTACTTTTTATGCTAAAAGTATTATTACTTTTTATTGTGAATATGGGTAGGGTTGACCCGTCTCACAGATTAAGATCCGTGAGACGGTCTCACATGAGACCCACTCTTATCTTTTCATGTAGATTTGCTTATTTCATGTGCTAAAATATTGTTTATAGGGATATTCAAAAAAAAAATCAGAGATTTGCTTATTTCATGTGCTAAAATATTGTTTATAGGGATATTCAAAAAAAAAAATCAGAGAATTGAATATACTATTATTAATTGAGTGGGTCTCACGTAAGACCGTCTCACGAATCTTAATCTGTGAGACGGGTCAACCCTACCCATATTCATAATATAAAGTAATACTCTTAGCATAAAAAGTAATACTTTTTCATGGATAACCCAAATAAGAGATCCGTCTCACAAATACGACCCGTGAGACCGTCTCACACAAGTTTTTGTCAAAGATAATATAGTTTTGAGGTCGTTTGCAATTATCAATCAAACAGCCGATAACCTATTTCATAAGAATAAATTTTGGAAAATATTCTTAATTTTGTAAAAGAATTCCTGAAATTTTTGTAGAATATACTTATATACATAATTCTAAACAAATTTAAAACGTTTGTTTACTATAATGATCTAAAAATAACAACTATTATTGTACAATTTAAAATATTTAAGTTTATTTTGTCACGATAATGAAACTTAAAGTCGTTATCTTTAATTTGCATTGAGTATACAATTGAGCTAACATTGTTGTAGCGTGCAAATCATGTTAGTTAGATGAACTCCACTGAACAAACTCTGTGTGATAGACTCACCCGAAAAAGTATGAATAAGAGTTTGGCCGTTTATATTTATGGTTTCTGGATTTGGGTTGAATTGATTTATTCCGATGAAATGGTTTCATTATTTCATGAGACTAAATAATATCTCAAATTATAAAAATTATCGTCCTACTAATTGATACAATTATGTAGAACCATGAAGCCGATATTACTATTTATATAGCACCATCAAATTGAACATATATTAATGAATTTTAGCATTGTACATATGCATAATTGATTTTAATATAAAGTGTAATTTTAATTACTCTGCATTTTATATAAAGTGTAATTACGTGGGGAAATTTTTTTCATTTTATTTTTTAAGTTTTTTCCCCAGTTAAATAAAATAACTGCGAGAACGTGGTATTTTTGAGAAAAAAACAATGGTGTATTTTAGATCAAAATTAGTAAGTATACAAACTTTTTATTCAATAATTGAAGTTATAAATTGAAATAGAGAGGTGAAGATATTCAAATTATTAATTCATTAAGAGATTTATAGATTGAAATAGATAGGTGAAGATATTCAACTCGTATTTAAGAAGCAATAATTATTTTAAATGTGCATTACGTCAAATTTGGAGAAAAACAAAATTAATACGGGCGAAACCACCTCAGTTGAAAGTACATAGAGTTTATTTTTTATTTATCAAAAATAATTGAAGATTAGTGTTGTTTAAAAACTATTAAATTAAATTATTAGTGCATTAAAAATGGTACAAATTACAAACAACAAATAACAACGACAACAACTAACAAACAACAAAATTACGAAACATAAAAAATTTACGTAAAAAATATATTTTTAGTTATAAGGTAAACAAGAATAATCAAATAATTATTTTTTATACGAAATAATTAATACAAATTTTAATACATAAATTTAAAGATTTAATATTATCTTGTATTATCAAACTATAAGTAATCATTAGAAAACAGAAATATCAATATTGAAATAAAAAAGAATATTTTANTGTATGTATAGTTTTACATCAATTATGAAAATCTAATTGCCTTTTCCCCCATACAGATGATGAATGGCTTGTTTGATAATTCCTTTGAAATAAAAACTCGTAAAAATAATTTCATGCATATGCTAATTAAAGACAACTTGGTAACGTTGAATAGGTTGAGTTGAATATAATGTTTGATTGGTCATTAGGTTTTCCACATTTTGAATATTCTTTTCATGGAGTTGGATATATATTGACTTCATACTCTTGAAATTTTTTGAACATCCGCCTAACCTAACCTATAATAACGTGCAATGCATTAAAAAAATGTATGTAACTTGATAATCAATATGCATCGTGATCTGAGGGGAACGTGCGCCTAATACATATAAGCTGAAAATTGTTATCCTTACGAACACGATTTCTTCCATAAATAGAATAAAAACAATGTGTTATTTGCCATACATTTGGTGTTGGCTAGCTCCGCCAATTGGAATGGCGGCTTTCTAATCTAGTGTTTCTTTTGTACTTATTTTGGATTTTTTTAGCGATCTTAGTTAATTAATTTCATACAAACAAATATAAATATAAAGTAGTTATTAGTGTTCTTCAAACTTTAGATTTGACATAATTTACGATTTACTGACCAGATCGAAATTTTAAAAAACGCGTGTCTTGATCTGAGTTTAACTCTTACTCTAGATTGAATTCTAGATTGAATTCAGGAGGGTAAATTACTCGCCGTGAACCTTTCTAACTCCTCGATGATGCACATAATTGAATTTAACGATCGACCAAATGAAATTTGATTTCTTCAGATCTAGGCAAAGTATTGAGCGGGCAGAATGGTAATTCCACCAAGTCATGGCTCAGTCAAAGTTAGCTGTTTTGTCACGAAACCTAACTCCCGATTTAGTCTAATCGGACGGCATCGAGTAATCCATCATCCCATATGTCACCATTCACATCCATACATACATACATACATACACACATGACAATGTTTAACGTCACACAAAAATACAAAACACACTCAATTCTTTTTCATTTCTCTGAACTTGATTTATTACAGTGGTCCCATATGTCTTTTTTGAAGAAAAAAATTTCCCAGTGTATTTTTCCTATAAATTCCCACCATTGCTACCACCATTTTCTCCCCCTTCAAGCAATTAAATTAAATAAATTAAATTTTTTTCTACTTCTAATTCTTTGAGAGAAATTAAATCATATTAACATCAGATGGGTGAGGTAATTCATTTGATTAATCTTTGTTCGATTCCCAAATTTTATTAAATTTTGCCTTCTTCTGATGAAATCCTGATTTGCTTAGCTGAAATTATCGTTTATTTTCTGCAGAAAGATGAGAAGAAGAGTACCGATGGTGAGAAGGCCACCGCTGTGGCGGCAGAAGGCGGCGGGAAGAAAGATGAGGGGCCAATCACGGTGGTTCTGAAACTAGACTTGCATTGCGAAGGCTGTGCCAAGAAAGTTAAACGCTCTGTTAACCATTTTGAAGGTACAATAATTTCTTATAAAGAATTTGTCTTCTAACATTTTTTCAAAAAAATTTAATTCAGCAAGTAAATTGTTGAATATGTAGTGGTTTGAGCTTGGCTTTCATTTAATAAAGTTTTGTTCGAATTTTTTTGGGAGGAATATAATAATTTAGACTGTGATTAATGAGATAATTGATTAATGAAAATATATATAAGAACAACATGATACAACATTGATTGAAAAATGAAATTAAATCATATGTTTATGTAACTACTGTGGATTAATTTGTGTTGTTTTAAACAAATAATTAAAGAAAAATTTCAAGAATTTTGTAATTATTTTGTGAGTAGGTCAGGTCAAATTATACTGTAAAATTGTTATACGTCAGACGGGATTTCTTGAATTGGTCGCAACGTATGACTTTTCGGAGTTCTCAAGAAACACCCTTTTTAAGATTCCCAAAAAAAAAAACAAAGAATTTATATCATAACGGTCAAATTATTAAATTTAAATTTTCTCCTGACAGATTTTATCGTGAATTATAGTTTTTACTAATCATATTCAAATTATACTGGGTTAATTTTAACATATTAGGTGTTAATTATCATTTTTCCCCCAAAAAATATAATAATATAGTAAATAATTTTTTTTATGAAGGCGTGGAGAAAGTAAAGGTAGATTGGAGTGCCAACAAATTGACGGTGACCGGAAACGTGGACCCTTCATGGCTTCGGGAGAGAGTTGAGACAAAAACCAAGAAGAAGGTGGAGCTAATCTCTCCTCAGCCCAAGAAGGACGGCGGCGGCGACAAGAAGTCCGACGAGAAACCGACAGAAAAGAAGCCGGAAGAAAAAAAGGCTGAAGAAAAGAAACCAAAAGAGGTACGTACATAAAATTATTATTATTAATTATTGATTTATCTGAATTTTAAATAAATTATATTTATGTTTTCTTTATATTTTGTGGTTTTTATGATTCAGCCTGTTGTCAGCACTGTGGTGATGAAAATCAAATTGCATTGCGACGGGTGCGCAAATAAAGTAAAGAGGATCGTCTTAAAGCACATTGATGGTGAGTTGGCCCGACTATATATTATTAATATCGATTTAATTTACATTATATGTACGTCATCAAAATGGGATCGAGTCTTATTAAAGTTAATTCTTGGTGCAAAGTGAGTCCACACGTACTTTTCAAAATCAAAGTATTTGATTTTTAATTAATTGTCTTTGAAAACACTATTATATTATACATGAAAACAAGTACTGGAAGTAGTACTCGCAATTGGGTCGGGTTTTCTCGAGCTTGATCTATCCGGCCCGACAAAAAAATCGAAGAAACTTAGAAACTTGACATATTTGTGTGAGAGTTTGATTGAGCTCGGGGTTGGGAATTTTTTATCCGTTTGAAATATGAATCAAGTTTGTGTTCATTCTTAAAAACACAAAAATTTAGGAACTTATTATTAAGATCGTCCTGTTTCATGACATTGCTCTTATCAATTTATTATGTATATTCTTTTATAGGTGTGAATTCAGTAGCAACAGATTTAGACAAGGATCTGGTCACGGTAATAGGGACAATGGAGCCAAAAGAAGTCCCGACTTATTTGGAAGAAAAACTAAAAAGGGCCATTGAAGTTCTTCCACCTCCCAAGAAAGACGACGGGGCCACCTTGGACAAGAAGGGAAAAGAAGGCGGTGGGGGAGAGAAGAAGGAGAAAGAATCCATCGCCGGAGGCGAGAAGGAAGAGAGTGGAGGTGACAAGAAAGAAGCCGGGCCGAAAGATGGCGCTGCCGCACACGGGGGAGAGGAGAAAAAGGTTGAGGTTAACAAAATGGAGTTTCAAGGGTACAACCCACAAACATTTTATGCCACGCCTTCCATGTACAACCAAAATTATGCCTACCAAGCGGATCATTATGGTGCCCAGATGTACCACCATCAAGGTTATAATTTAAATACGGGTTACATGGTCCAACATACTAATGGACCGCCTTCGCCGCCACCGACTTATGTTAACGATCAATTTTTCAGCGACGAAAACCCTAACGGCTGTTTTGTTATGTAAAAACAACGATGAATAATGATCTTGTTTCGGGGAAGATCGAGCACTAATTCTTAATTAATTGTAATTAAAAATGAGCAGAGATACAGAGCAAACGAGTGATAGAAGTATCGGAACCGTGCGTGGTTGGCCGGTTTTTTAGTTTAGTTTAGTTTGTTTGTTTTTTTCCGGAGAGAATAGTTTAGTTTGTTTTATGGGTATGACGACTTGTATGCCGATTGTTGTATTTTTTTGTTGCTGGTTAATGAAATATAATCTAATTAATTTTATTTTTATTTCATGTTAATCTGCTATCAATAAATGTCTTTTTTCTTAATCTTATCTTTAGTATTTTGTTTCTCAGGATCACGTAGAGTAATGTACACTAG
Organism: Primulina huaijiensis; assembly: GCF_012295235.1. NCBI lineage: Eukaryota > Viridiplantae > Streptophyta > Magnoliopsida > Lamiales > Gesneriaceae > Primulina > Primulina huaijiensis. The sequence goes on from NC_133306.1 coordinate 23,319,328, forward strand.
GGTTGTTGAAAAATGAAGCTTAAAAACAAAATATTTGATGTGATGAACTTCAATTAATTAGCTAGGGCACATCTTAATTGTACGTATTTATATCGGTAGTTAGGTCCTTTAAAAAAAAAAACTAAAGAAATCGAGAGGCCCCTGGGATCACCTTCTTTTCATGTATATTGATTGTTCATACATTGAGGTGAATTATATATATATATATTCATAAACATGATTTTTATCATAATCTCTCTTATAGTTTGGTGGAGCGCAGACCAATTAGCACGCATTCCACGCATAGTACACGGTATATAATCTCTCTTATTGTTTGGCGGACCGCAGACAAATTAGCAAGCATGCCACGCATTGTACACTGTATATAATCTCTCTTATTGTTTGGCGGACCGCAGACAAATTAGCAAGCATTCCACGCATTGTACACGGTATATAATCTCTCTTATTGTTTGGTGGAGCGCAGACAAATTAGCAAGCATTCCACGCATTGTACACGGTATATAACCCATGAGAATTTTGGTGACACTCCAGGTAAAACATGTTAAATGGAGATTGAAATAGATCTTATATACTAGTCCACCGACGCGTTGCGTGCTTATATAATATTTTTTATAATTCATTTGATTTATATTTAAATGAGAATCAAAATATAATTATAAGAAATAATGACGGACTACACTGTAATTTTGATATATAAATTAAAAAAAAAACTGAAAAATACAAGATAAAAAAATGATCTCTGTAAGAATTGAACCTATAACCTAAACCCAAAGAAACAATGAATCTATCCGTTGAACTACATATAACAGTTAGTTACTCTAAGTGTCTCAACCTTAATAGAATAGTATATATATGTGTGTCTATATATATATACACGTATGTATAATAATGTTGGTATTTATTTTTATGGCCGAACTCTTTATTATTATATTGAAAATATAATAAGTATAACACAACTCAAATATTTTAAATCATATAATATTAAATAAAGTGTCTTCGATAGTTAATTTATATTAACTTGAAACTCTGGGACATTTAACTTTTAAATCTGATATTTTTTAGGAAAGTTATTATTGATGACAAAGTAATTCCAATACATCCCGCGTTTCAGTTATCTTGCTGGTGAGAAGTATTGTCGCCCACTCACTTATCGTTTTTATTTATGTATCTATCATTGAGTTGGTATTCACCTATTGAATATATAATTTTGATATGTTTCATCATGTCCAATACATGAATATAATATTAATGATGGACACGATGAGTGGACATGATAAATGAAAGATATATCAAAATTATGTATATATAATATTTCATGATCTACAACAAGTATTTATTATGGGCTTTCATTTATCCGAGGAGAGCATGTTCCACGCCATTAGCCTAAGAAGATAAATGTGACCCACAGAAACCAACATCTACCAATAATGATATTAAATATTTTCATTAAGAAAATTATAATCTGGATTTGACTATAATTATATCAGTGTTTAAAAAGTGATAGGTGAACGGTTAACTACCGTCTAACGCCTAGACGCTTAGGCGACTCCTATACTTTTTTTATTTTTTTATATGCATATTGAATTTTTCTTCTTAATCTCAATATTTTTCAATAATTTATCAATATAATTCCAACTCAAAATTAATGACATATTCATCATTTTTATCCGATAGAAATTGATTGAAAAATATTCAAAAAAATATTTTTTTAAAAAATAATATTATAAAAAAAATCTATACATTAAATTAGGTGGCCTTTGAAGTAGATTTTGCGCCGCCAAGGCGGTCATGATTAGACAGTCTAGGCGCTCGATTTTTCTAACAGTGCTCAGAATCATCGTCTTTTGAAAAATCGGGATGGTGAACGACCGTCCAACGCCTAAACGCTCATAAGCACCGGTTTTTAGAACATCGTATATAAACATGCATTTTCCTAGCTCACGCATAGCGACATATAGTTTGAACGTATGTATGTATACATGGCATGTTAACTTAATTTTCATATCGTACGAGGGGGCGAAATACATGCAGCTTCGGTTACGTTGGATAAACTCGTGGTCATCATGGCAATTAAATATTAATTAATAGTATCGAGGAAAGTAAGACTATTGTATCTTGTTTAATCAATAATTTCTGTTGGTTTCTCCAAATTAATAATATCAAATGATGACTTTTTAGAACCTCTAGTAGCTACGGGCAAGAACCCTTGATTTCTCTAGATAATTGGCTTCTCATAGCATTAATTAATAATTAAAGCTAAATAATGTGATTTGGATGTCTATCTACGTAACAACTTGCAGCGTAACAAATTAATTTAGTTGACGATATATTACGAGACACTGTTTGAGAGTAATTATAAGATATTAGACTTGTGAATTCAACACCATTTGTATGTTCACTGAAACTTATATATTAATAAAATAGTAAACAAATTATTCTTTGTTTAACTAGTTTAATCGTCTCGATTAAGCGATAAAACTTTCCAAATAACATAATATTTCATCTGAAATTTCGGATAAATTTCTAGAAAATCCGAGATTCAGCCGTAAGTTCTCTTAAGATTGTATCTATACATTTATTTAGATTCTTTTAGACTCATCATTTGATTATATTACAAATATTTTGAATATTATATTTTTTTTACCTTTAATTTTATATTTAAGTCTATACTCCAATGTTTAGTTTTGAAATTTCATTCCATTAACAAAATACAAAAAATTAACGCAGTCTATGTTTGAAATGCCTAATTTTTTTAAATTTCATCGCAATCCCGAAAAATCTCGGCCATGTCCTAAACGAAAATTACCCTTTTGTACAAAATTGGTTAATTTAAGTTAAAATCAGAGACACAAAAATGATCACAATTTTAAACTTCTTACATCTTTAACGAGACCTTTGTCGTCCTTTTGTTTATTGGAATTAATTGTCATCTTTATCGAATACAATGACATGCCAATTTTTTTTTTAAAAAATAAATCAATAATTAGAAACAAAAGTAACATGGCCGTTTGGTGGATCGATTGGCTTTTCCAGTTTGATTCAATTATTCGCAAGTTGCATTAATGCATGTTAGCTTCTGAATATGTCAGATTTAACTTTTGGCTTGCATCCAACTTGTATAAATCTGCTCATATTACCCAGGTCAGAACAAAAAATTATCATTTTATTTACAAAAATATATTAGAATTATTGTAAAATACAAAGTTCAATATATCTGAATAATCTTCATATTTGATCCACACAATTATTTTTTTTTAAATATAATATTAGTTAATAAGTCAGTGTAAACTTTTCGGAGGAGATTCTATGTTTCGTACACTCGTGCATCTTCATTATTTGTGTAGGTTCTACACTAAACAAATGGTAAATTCTAACACCCGATGTAGCATAGAATCACCCACTCTTCGATTAGGTTGATTGTCACAAGTAGTCGAGCTAGAAATCTAATATGTATATAGGATGTTAATATAACTCGATTATTTTTAAGTTATATTTATTTTTGGCATATGTATTGCCCATTTTGTTATTCTTTAGGCGATAAGAAATTCGGGGACACGATTAATCAATCTTTACTTAAAAATAATCAAGCTTATTTTCTTGTTATCCATAATCTTATCATCATAATTATAATTATTGGAGCTTTCTACACATAGTGGAGTACTAAGGGGTGATCGACCCCTCCCTANATTTGACCCCTCAAATCGAATTATAATAATTTGCCCCCCCAAATCGAATCTCCCTCAATTATTTTTGTTGGTCCACCTTGTCTTGCAATTTGACCCCCAAATCGAATCTCCCTCAATTATTTCTTGTTTGTTTATGTTCTTTATTTTGTATGTTTTTTTTTTCAAATTAAACATTATCTCAAATCAAGAAAAAAGCAAAGCTTATTTGAAGACGTTTTTTTTTCCTAAATTTGTTGCAATAGTCTTTATTTTCTTCCGTTATATTGCAATAATCTTTACATTTCTGGTGAAGGCTTACTTGTTTTATTATGGATTGTTTGTTTCCCTTTTAGTTCTTCTCATACATCCTAGGTAGCTAATTCTATCCTCATAATGGACCTATATAACATAAAGAGAGATTTACTACCGGTGTACACGTGCGGAGCCATGCCTAGGTGACTTTTTTTCCCGATATATTTTATACCTAAAATTTGTCTTATTTTCCAATAATCCGGGACGTCATTTATCAATATTAACTCAACCATGTTTTAAAAAATTATAGCTCAGATAGAAATGAAAACTTAGCTCCACCACTACCGGTATATGCATAACCGTTCGACGGGGTCGACCCTATCTAGTAGGTGTTTTTGGAGTCCACCCGTTCAATTGGCTGGTTGTATCATGAAATAAATATTTCTCCACGTGTAGCAAGACATATCTCTCATAAAATAGATATGAAACTGTATCTGTCTCTTTATGATTTTAATAGTTAAACAGTTTGTTTATCTGATCCTAACAAAAGCATTGCGAAAAAAATTATCGATCTGAGCTGAAAACTCATTCTCGACTAAGGGTGGTATATCGTATCGTACCGAAAAACTTATATCATATATCGTATCGAAAATTACGGTATAAGAAAACTCATACCGATACCGTAACGAAATTTTCGGTATAACTAGCATACCGATTATACCGAAATTTTATAATATACTGAGATTTCGGTACGATATCGGTATATACTGTTTTATACCGATAAAAACCTTACATTTAAAATGTTTATAAATTTATTGTTTTAAAATATTATATATTTTAAAATTTTTGTATATTTTTTCGGTATTTCGATATATACCGTACACTACAAAAAAAGGTAAAAATAGCGACGGTTTTTGACAAACCGTTGCTAGTATAGCGACGGTTTCTAATAAACTGTTGCAATTGTAGCGACGAATTTTAATAATTCCGTCGCTCACTTGGCATAGCGACGGTTTTAGATAATCCGTCGCTACTTAGCGACAGTTTTTGACAAACCGTCGCTCATATAGTGACGATTTCTGATATACCGTCGCTATATTAGCGACGGTGTTTCATTAAACCGTCGCCTACAAAAATAAGCGACAGTTTATCAGAAACGGTCACTATTGTAGCGACAGTTTTAAGCGAGATCGGCGACGTTTTTTCACAAAACCTTCGCTTTTAGCGACGGTTAACACAACACCGTTGCTAATGGCGACAGTTGTTTCAATAATCGCCACTATGATTCTTTATATACCGAAGTTCTCGAACATTTTTACTTCAGTGATTTTCGCCTTTTCGGTTTTTTTTACTTTGTAGCGAAAGTCTATCGATTTTTTCGCATTATCGGTTTTTTTTACTTGGTACTAACATATTTTTGTATTAATTTCGTAGATTTGTTCGTCGGTGTGATCTTCCAGCGTTGCGTGGATCTGCATATCTTCGCGCAAGTTAAGTTTTTAAAGTGTTTTTTTTACAGAAAATTTAATATTTAATTTTTTCGGTTTATTGTATCTATCAAATTTGGCGTAGTATTTTGATTAATTTTAATTTCTTAACTACAGAAAACCGTCGCTTCATTAAGCTACGATTTTTTTAAAAACCGTTGCTTAATATAGCGACGGTAGCGACGGTTTTTTCAAAACCCGTCGCTTTTATTCAGCGACAGTTGAGTTAAACCGTCGCTTTAGATTAGCGACGGTGTGTTTGTCAACCGTCGCTAAAATAGCGACGAGCTTGTTCAATAATACCGTCGCTACGGGCGACGGTGTTTGAGAAACCGCCGCGACCTCCTGTTACGGATCTTCAAACCATCGCCTAACCCTAACCGTCGCTACTCCCTTTTTTCTTGTAGTGGAAATTTCCAAATTTCATACCGTTACCGTACCGAAAAATTCGTTATTGTTACCGTACGGTATCGAAATCTTCGGTATACCGAAAATTCGGTAAATTAGACATTTTTTCGGTACGATAATTTCGATATACCAAAAATTCGATATTTTTCTCATCTCTATTCTGGACTCAGGTAGGATGAACAAGTTAAGAAGCTGAATAAAAAAACGATTAAAAAAATTTATCTTCTTACAATGGCCATTTGGTTAGATCCCTCGAGGGGGGTCCTAACCAAAAAAAAAATAGTTAATATTTGTGTACGCGAGACATTTGGCTGCATACTCTTCATATAATTATAAAAAATAAACCGATTAATTTTTTTTTAAAAAAGGCGAATTATAATATAAAAAAATTTTACGCACCAAAAGTTAAAACAAAGTAGTGACGCATGGGATCACGTATGCCTAATAGCGACGCTTAATTACGTCCATTAAAGGGCGAGATCGCGACGTTTTTTCAAGATTTTTCTTCGAAGAAACCTAATTTTTCTATGTTCCGAATTCTAATTCCACGAAAAATATGATGTCATTATAATTATATGGGGCCCATCACATGAAAGGTCCAAAAAATATGATGTCTTTTTGGACCCAAAAAAAATATATTTATATAATTAAGGCACTGCGGAAAAAAGGGTCCAACGCACATAAAGTTGAGTGCCTTGTGATTAATTCTTTGTTTGTATCTAATTAGTGTAACCTGACCAAATTATTTGCTTAATCTTTATGTAACAACACTGATGATACACCATTATTTTATATAATGATTTGATCTATGACTAATTAATTAAATCAAATTATTAATATTCAACATTTGGCCTTATAATTACTACCTTATTGAGGCATTATCTCTAATGACTTTCTACCCAATTCCAAGATAAATTTAAATTGAAAATAATGCTGGACAAACTCAACGTGTATATGCGATCCATTGCCTGTAACACGATCTTTGATTTTATGGAAATAATTAATGTAAGTGATATTTGGTCTTTCGACTGGATCGATTTTTGATCGATTTTAAAATTATTTTTCGAGGTAATGCTAAAATTTGGTTTGAAATATAACAAAATAATTGCGAATAAAATGGTTAAAATATTAAATTTACTTGCTAGTTCGTTAAACAGTGATGAAAAACTATTTTGTTTTTCATTTTAAAGGTGAAATGGACAGAAACTGCAATTAAAATTCATGTTCTTAGTTATGTTTTTTATTTATATATTTTTATCCTTAATTAGATGTATATCATTAGTCAACCACTCCAAAAAACCGAATCGATCTATTTTCATTTTAAGTTGGTCTCTTGTGAGACAGTCTCACGAATATTTATCTGTGAGACGGGTCAATCCTATCGATATTCACAGTAAAAAGTAATACTCTTAGCATAAAAAGTAATACTTTTTATGAATAACCCAAATAAGAGATTTGTCTCACAAAATACGACCCGTGAGATCGTCTCACATAAGTTTTTGCCTTTCATTTTATAGACAGTTATTTGTATTTTTAGTTATATTTTTATAACTATAAATGGCATACATCTCAACTATTTGTTATAACGTTAACTAACTAAAATGTTGTTATATTGTGTTTTTAAGATATTATTGGTTGGTAAGCATATGATATTGTGTTTTTAAGACATGATAAGAGGACATAAATAACATATTCTTCCTAGTTACAACTTTTTAATGCCCATAAGTGATTTCCGATGTCATTTCATCAATTTTTTGAGGTCATATCATTAATTTCCAGTTCCAGCGCCACATGATCATCAATCTGGTGAAAAAAAACTAAAATTGAAAATTGACGCTAACTTAGATGACTAAAACGACAGTTTGAAAACTTACAAACCTAAAAATAGAAAATGATCAAGTTACATACCAAATTTGTAATTTTCTCCATTTTGAAAGTTTAAGTATATTGTGTAAATTATCTCACATTGGAAACTCAATATAAATCCTGATAATTAATATATTTGGAATACTAAAGGTTCGAGGACAAATTAAAAAGTTCCAACTCTGATATCGATTATATTTTATTATACTAATGACATTGTTTATTTCCTCCCAAACGTACACATAATCTTCTATTTACCAACATATCTTTAAAAGATTAAATAAATTAAGAATTAATGTTGATTAATAAACATGAAAAAATGACAGAAAAATATCTAAAATTCATTCGATGACAATGACTGGAAGATTTAGAATGAAATTTGTTCCATTCGACCTAATTTGCTTATTCAACATCCAAAAATCTTGTAATTATATGTTGGGATACACCTTATGCTCAACATTTACTTTATTTTTTCGGCAAAAACTTGTGTGAGATAGTCTCACGTGTCGTATTTTGTGAGACGTATATCTTATTTAGGTCATATATGAAAAAATATTACGTTTTATACTAAAAAACCTTTAAGGCCTTCGTTTTGAACATTTATTTAATGGCCAAACTATTTATTTATTTGCATCAATTTTCTCCCTCTGATCTCCACCTATTTTTTCAAATACCAATGATACTTATATATACATTTTGTAAATATAAAATTTTGAAATGCCTTGGTGATATATGCCAAACTCGAAACTAAGATTAGATCTGATTCCTACCCTTAAATCAGTAGATTTATCATGAGAAAATTTCATAGATCTATATTTGTGAGACGAGTCGATCCGATTTATACTCTAATTAAAAAAATAATACTTTGACATAAAAATTAATATTTTTCACGGGTCAGGCTGTAGATCAGTCGTACAAAATAACCTCATGAGACAATCTCATAGATCTATATTTGTGAGACGGGTCGACCCGATCTATACTATAAATAAAAAATAATACTTTTGACATAAAATTTAATATTTTTTCATGGACTGATTCGGGTCGTAAACTCGTCTAACAAAATTGACCCGTGAGACGGTCTCATATGAGTTTTTATGTAAATTCTTAATGACGAGAGTAAAAGATAAGAATCCATTAAGCGACGATTATATATTTTAATATATAATAAAAATCCAATCTATATATGTGTGTATTTCTTATTTGACATCGAACATTGCTAACATATTTTATGTCATGTTGGTACTCAAAAAAATAAATAAAAAAAAACTAGACGTTATGAAGAAGTCGATCTAATGCACTAAATATTATTTTAACTAGTTGGATGATGAAAATCCAGTTTAGGCAACCTTGTGATACAAACATATTTTTCCATATATATAAATGTGCGTGTGTTTAATTTATGTTACACTTAACAGTAAACACTTCTCCGATGATGAATCGAACATGAATTAAAATGTACGAGAAGTGTTAATTCCTTCATGTATACCATAGATTGAGTGATATAGTTTTTAACAGTGTATTCAAAAAAATAATAGGGCAAATTATATGGTGAGAGAAATCGAATTCAACTCGGCAAAAGAGTGTAATTTCTCAAAGTCGAGTAAAACATGTTTACAAAATTTCAAAGCAAAAGCGAAATCGGGATTTGATAACCTAATTTATGCATACACATTCATATACATACATAGAAACTAATTTGCGCGTGCGCGTGCGCGCTCAATTTTGACAAGGAAATTTAATCAGATTTGACCTAATTCGTACGCCTCTGACTCAGCAATCACCACTACCACCTTCTTCTTGGCTTCTTCCCCATGTATGTAACATGCATAAACACACATATATATGATACATACATACCATGTCATTTATAAATGCATCGTTCATGTCCATTGCATGACATGCAGGCATGAAATATACTTAGTTAGGGGATAAATAAATAAATAATGGCAAAAATTTGTGTGAGACGGTTTTATGGATCGTATTTTGTGAGATGGATCTCTTATTTGAGTCATCCATGAAAAAATATTACTTTTAATGCTAAGAGTATTATTTTTTATTGTGAATATCGATAGGGTTGACCCGTCTCACATATAAAGATTCGTGAGACCGTCTCACAAGAGACCTACTCATTAATTATATATATATATATTATTTATTTTAGAAAAATACTAGTTTTGATTCTAAAAAATAAATCGCCATTTATCCAAACAAATTAATAGAATTTTAAACATTGATTTGAAGTTTGTGATTTTAAATAACTCAGTCTAAATGACCTGATAAGAATATTTTATTACTCATTTACTGATTAATGAAATGAACACTATTCCGAGACACCACGTAAATTAAATTGTTTTAAATAATTTTATAGCCAAATCACATCTTTATATACTAACACTGGCACAATTTCATTAAATTGAATTTTAAACACAAATATTCAATTATATTTATGTGTGTGTGTGTGTGTGTG